>NW_028240143.1:0-66875 GCF_028749965.1 Puma concolor | reverse complement strand
AAAGTTCTATGTACTCAACTCTACCAGGCCGCACTTGAGGGAAACTATCTTTCAACTAACATCTTGTTTCACTTAAGTCACAAGTGTTTGAGGAAACACTGCAGGCCCCTACCCCGACCAGTGCCTTGTACCTAACTTTAGGAAGTACCGTGGGGATACCATCATCCAACTAACGGCTACGTTTCACCATGTGAGAAACGTTAGCCAATACGTGCGGGGCCTACACGGAAAGTGCCTTATACTCACCTCTGGAAAAAAGAGTGACACACCGGGTTTCGCTACGTTAAAATTGCTTGAAAACTAGGCGGGACCTAGAGGTGCCCTGGGCACCGTCACGGCCGAGAGACAATCTCCCAACATCTGGTTTCGCTCGGTGACAAGTGTTTAAAACACATGCGGGGCCTATGTGGAGAGTACCCAACACTCAACTCCGTGAAACAACACTGTGGGGAAACCACCGTTCAACCTCTATGTGGTTCCTTTGAGGTAGAAGTGTTTGAAAGCCTATGAGAGGCCAACTGGTTAAGTGCCATACCTACGCTCAACGGTGAACAACGACGCTGTGCTAAAACAATAGTTCAACTAACATCCGGTTACACGCATTTAAAATAAGTGTTTGAAAACTATTCAGGGTCTGTGAGGAGAGTGCCCTATGCTCAACTCTGTGACAGAACGCAGTGGGGACACCATCTTCCGACTAACCTGTGTCAGTTTGAAAACCATGAGGAGCTACACCCGAAAGGGACTTACTCTATGAGACGCCCTAGGGAAACCGTCTTTGAAGTAACTTCTCGTTTCACAAACTTACCAGTGTTTGAAAACCCGTGCATGCAAGGCCTGCGCCGAAAGTGCCTATCGTCAACTCTGTGAAACAACACTGTGGGCCTCCACGTTTCAACCAGCCTCTCGTTTCACTTAGTGAGAAGGGTTTGAAAACCTACGCGCGTTCTACGCAACGAGTGCCATATGCTCAACTCTGTAAAGCAACACTGGTGAAACCATCCTTCAAATAGCATCATGGTTCACTGTTAGAAGTGTTTTGAAAACCTATGCGGAGCCTACCCCGAGACTATCTTACACTGCACTCTGGCAAAGACTTTGGGGAAGCCGTCCTTCAACTGGCATCTTACTTCACTATGTCGCATGTGGTTGCAAACCATGCGGCGCCTACAGCCAAAGTGCCATCCATATACTCGACTCTGTGAAACAACACTGTGGGGAAACGGGTTCCACTAACACCTGGTTTCACTACGTTAGAAGTGTGTGAGAAACCCGGCGGGCCCTCTGTCAAACTGCACGTTGCAGGAGCCATCTTTTAGCTAACTAATCTTACATCTCTAAATGGATGGATGGCACGCATGTTATATATATTGTTTGTGTCTGTGTATGTTATTTGTGTGGTGAATGTGGTGTGTATATGGTGTGTCAGTGCTTTGTGGGTGCGGTATGTGTCCTTCTGTGTTGTCCTCAAGTGTCATAGATGTGTTGTGATTGTACTATATCAGCTATGTATGCGCCGCATAGAACGTATGTGCGTGTATGGTCTTTCTATGGCATGTGTGTTTTGTATGTGGTGCACGTGTGGTTTTGCGGTGTGGCATACGGGTGGAGTTTGGGCAGTAAAAGTGTGGTGTGTGTGGCGTGCGTGGTGTCCGTATTCCATAGATGAATGGATTCTCATGGGGTGTGTGTTGTAGATGTGGTGTCTGTGTAGTGTAAGTGCGTTGTGTGCGGTATACGTTTGGCACGTATGTGGGGTATATACGGAGTGTGTTTGTGTGCCATACGTGTGTACGGTGTGTATATGTGTGGTACGTGTATTAGGTGTGGTAAGTAGTGTGTGGAAGATGTCTGTGTGATGTGTGTGGTGACTGGGTGAGGTGTTTGTGTGGTATTCACGTGTCATGCGAGGTATGTGTGTACCCTGTTGTGTGTTCGGGGTAGGAGTGATGTGGCTGTGTGGCATATGTGTCACAGTTGTGTCTCTATGTGCAGTGTGTGTGTCGTGTCCTTGTAGTCGATGCGTAGAGGAGGGAGCATCTGTCTTCCGTATACGTGGCGTAGGTTTGGGGAGTGGGGTGTGTATGTGGAGGGTGTATGCGTGGTATACGAGCAGTGGTTTGTTTGGAAACTGTGTGCTGTATATGTGTTGAGTGTGGTAATACTGTGCGAGCGTGATAACTGTGGGTGTGTGGGGCATGTGTGATGTGTGTTGGATATGTCTGTGGCATATGCAAGGTGAGTGAGTGTGTGGTGAGCATGTGGTGTGTGTGATGTATGCACGGGTAGACGGTGTGTGTGTCACGCAGGTGTTGTGTGTCGTAGGAAGGTGGCCAATGCGGCGTGCCAGGTGTGTGGAATGTGCAGGGTGTGCGTGTATGTGTGTTACAAGTGTCTTGAGTGTATTGCACGGGTGGCCGTGTGTGGTGTGTTTTCCTTAAATGCTTTGGGTTTGTGTGTTGTGTGTTTGCGTAGTGTGGTATGTGTGATATATGTGTGGGTTTCCGTGTAAATTCGTGTCTTGTGTAGGTTGCACGTTAGTTGAAAGTGCACTTTGACAGAGTTGATTGAGTATATGGCACTTTCCACATAGTCCCCGCCTAGGTTTTCAACCACTTCTAACTCAGTGAAACAAGATGTTAGCAACACGATGGGTTTTCCCCCACAGTGTTATCCCACAGAGTTGAGTGTATGGCACGTTCGTCGTCGTTCCCAGCGGTTTTTCAAACGCTTCTAACAGGGAGAAACAAGACGCTAGTTGAAAGACGGTTTCCCCAAAGTGCCGCTTTGACAGAGCTGAACATACGGCACTTTCTCTCTGCACAGTCCCTGAATAATTTTTCAAACCCTTCTAACTTAGTGAAACTAGATGTTAGTTCAAAGGATGCTCTCCCACCGTGTTGGTTCCCAGAGATGAGTGTATGGCAGTGACCTTGGAGGCCCTGCATAGGTTCTCACAACTTCCAACTTGGTGAGACACGTTAGTTGAAAGATGCTTTCTCCACAGGAGTCTTTTGCGATGGCTGGTATATGTGACTTTCCACATCCTTCCCTGCATAGGTGGCCAAACCCTTCTCACGTAGTGAAACGACAGGCTAGTAGTTACAAGATATTTTCCCCACGGTGTTGTATCACAGGGTTTGAGTGTATACTCAAACAGGGCACTTACCCTGTAGGCCCCGCGTAGGTTTTCAAACAGTTCTCACTGAGCGAAACCACATATTAGGTGAAAGCTGGTCTCGCTACAGGGTTGTTTCGCAGGATTGGGTATACGGCCCTTTCCGCATGGGCCCGCCTAAGTTTTTCAAACACTTCTAACTTAGAGAAACCAGATGCGAGTTGAAAGATGGTTTCTCCACAGTATGTGTCCTCTGAATCGAGAATTCCGAGGAACTCGAGAATTCCGTTGAAGGCGAATCTTCGTTCCCAGGAGTTTCTCGAACACTTCTAACATGGTGAAATAAGATGGTAGTGGAAAGATGGTTACCCCAAAAGCCGCTTGACAGAGTGGAGTGTATGACACTTTCCGCCTTAGCCCCCACAGGTTTGCCAACACTTCTTACTTAGTGAAACAAGATGTGAGTGGAAAGATGGTTTCCCGGCAGTGTTGTTTCACAGGGTTGAGGGTATGGCACTTTCCTTCTAGGCCCCACGTGGGTTTTCCAACACTTCCACGTTAGTGGAGCCAGAGGTGAGTGGAAAGATGGTTTCCGTAGGGTGCAGATTGACTGAGTTGTGTACATGACACTTCACTCTCCACACAGCCCCCTCCCCCCCCCCATAGGTGTTCCAACACCTCCCACTTTGTGACACCAGATGTTAGGTGAAAGATGGTTTCTCCACAGGATTCTTTCACAGCGGCTGGTGTATGTCACTTTCCACATCGTTCCCCACATAGGTTTTCAAACTCTTCTAACCTAGCGATTGCTACAAGCTGTTAGTTGAATGTTGGTTTCCCCAGAGTGAAGTCTGACGGAGTACATGGAACTTGACGCGTAGTCCCCGCGCAGGTTTTCAAGCCCTTGGAACTGAGTGAATCTAGGTGTCAGCTAAAAGATGGAGTCCTCAGAGTGTGCCTTCACGCGGGTGACTCTACGGCACCTACCTTGCAGGCCCCGTGCCGTTGTCAGACAGCTCTCTTTTAGTGCAGCAAGATATTAGGAGAAAGACCGTTTCGCCACACCGTGTTTCACATGATGGAGTGTAAGGGCACCTTTTTCTACGCAAGCCACCGTAGGTTCGCAAACACTTGGACCTGAGTGAAATGAGATGCTAGCTGAAAGATGGTTTCTCCACAGGGTGGAGGGTGACTTTCCGCGTCGTTCTCCGCATAGGATTTCAAACAATGCCAACCCGGTGATACAAGATGTTCCTGGAAAGATGGTTTCCCCAAATGTGCAGCTGCACAAAGGTGAGCGTATGGCACTTTCAATAGAGGCCTCCCATCACGGTTCCGCCTCTTCTCACGTAGGGAAAGGAGACGTTAGCTGAAAGGTGTTTCCTCGCCCCCGCCCCCGCCCCCCACGGTTTTGTTTCACACGGTCGAGGACAGAGCACTTGCCGTGTACGTCTGCATACGCTTTCAAACTCTTGCAACTTAGTCAAACAAGATGTCAGCTGAGAGATGGTGTCTCTGCAGGACTCTTTCAGAGTATCGAGTACGCGTCACTTTCCACATCGTGCCCCGCATAGGTTTTCAAACGCTTCTGACTTAGTGATGCAAGATGTCAGTTGAAGGGCGGTTTCCCCGAAGGGCAAACCTTTGACAGAGTTGAGGGGCACGCGCCGCATAAAGCCCCCACAGGCTTCACACGCTTCTTACCTGGTGAAACCCAATGTAGTTGAAAGACGGTTTCCCCAACAGTGTTGTTTCACAGCGCTGAGGGTCCAGGCCCCACATGGGATTGCAAACACTTCCAAGTTGGTGGAAGCAGAGGAGAGTGGAAAGCGTTTCTCCAAAGTGCAGTTTGCCCGAGTCGAGTATATGGCACCTTCCACTGAGGCCCCACGATAGGCGTTTGCTCAAACGCTGGTCTAACTTAGCGATGCAAGATGTTCCTTCCCAGAGCAGAGTTTGTGGCACTGACCTTACGTGTGGGCGCCGCATAGGTTTTCAAACAGTTCTCCCTCAGTGAGCCAAGATGTTAGTTGCAAGATGGCTTCTCCACAGGACTTTCTCACAATGCCGAGTAAATGTCACTTGCCCCTTCTTTGCCCGCAGAGGATCTCCGGCAAATCTAACCTAGTGACGCGGGATGTTATTTGAAAGGTGGTTTCCCCAAAGTGCCTCTTGACAGAGTCGCGTATATGGCACCTTCGTCATAGGCCCCGAATGCGTTTTCAGACACCTCTGCCCAGTGCAACGTGATGTCAGCCCACAGTATTCTCTCCCACTGTCGAGTATATGTCACTTTCCCCCTGGCTCCCCACAGAGGGTTTCAAACACTTCTACGTTAGTGATGCAAGCTGTTAGCCAGAAGATGGCTCCTGCAATGTGCAGTGTGACAGTGCTCTGTATATATATATATATATATATATGTTTATGTATATATATGTGTATATAAGTATATATATGTATATGTATATATGTATATATACATACATACGGCACTTTGTGCTTAGGCCCCGACGGGTTTCTCAAGCACTTCCAACTTAATGAAACCACGTGGTAGTTGAAACGGTCTCCCTCCCCACAGTGTTGTTTCACAGAGTTGAGTATATGGCACTTTCGCTGTAGGCCCCGCGCGAACGGTTTGCAGCCACAGCTAACAAACATAGTGAGCGAGCGAAGTAAGCTGTTAGTTGAAGGACGGCTTCTCCGCCCTCCCCCCTCCCCACACACACACCCCAGGTGTTGTTTGACAGAGTGGGGTGTCTCATCCTTTCGGTGTGAGCTCCGCATAGCTTTTCAGACACGTCCAACAAGGGAACCCAGGTGCTCTTCGAAGGATGGTTTCACCCCGGTGTTGTTTTACAGAGTTGAGCACATGGCACTTTCTGCGTCGGAAGCCCCTCGTTTCTGAAACTCTTCTCAGTAAGGGAAACGAGAGGTGTGTTGAAAGGTGGCGTCTCCACGGTGTTGTTTCACAGAGTTGACGCTACGGCACTTTCGTCGCAGGTCCCGCATGGGTCTTGAAGCCCTTGTCACTTTGGGAAACGAGCTGTTATTGGAAAAGTGGTTTCCCCCCAGTGTCTCACAGAGTTGAGGGTAGGGCCCTTGCCGCGTAGACCCCCCCCCCCCAACAGTTTCCAAACACTCTTAAGTTAGTGAAACCAGGTGTTAGTTGAGTGCTCGTTTCAGCACACCATCGTTTCTCACGGTTGAGTAGACGGCACTCAACCGTTAGGCTTCTCGTAGGTTTTCAAACCCTTCTACCCTAGAGAAACCACATGGCAGTAGAAGGGCGGTTTCCCCACAGTGTTGTTTCCTAGAGTTGAGAGCGCACGGTCCCGTGCGCTAGGCGCCTGCGAGCCTTTTGAAACACCTGTGGCTTAGTGCAACCAGATGCTAAGAGACAGATTGTGTCCGCACAGCGTCGTCTCACAGGGTTCAGTATATGGCACTCTCGTTGTAGGCCCCGCAACGTTTGGAGCCACGTCTACCTTAGCGAAGTGAGATGTCAGTGGAACGACGGCTTTCACCAAGTGTTATTTGCCAGAGCGCAGCGTGAGATACTTTCGGGCTAGGCTCCGCGTGGCTTTCCAAACACTTCTAACGAGGGAACCCAGATGCTGTTTGAAGGAGGGTTTCACCTCAGTGTTGTTTTACAGAGTTGCGCACAGGGCCCTCTCTGCGTAGTACCCACGTAGGTTTTCGAACCCTTCTCACTAAGCGAAACGAGCGGTTAGGTGAAACGTGGAGACCCACAGTGTTGTCTCACAGAGTTGAGTGTACGGCATTTTCCGCATAGGCCCTGCATAGGTTGTCAAACACTTCTCGCTTTGTGAAACGAGATGGGATTGGAAAGATGGTTTCCCCCGCAGCGTCTCAGAGAGTTGAGTATACGGCAGGTTCGTCGTAGTCTCCGGATGCTTTCTCAAACACTTCCAACTTAGTGAAACCCCGTGGTACTTGGAAGACGCTTTCCCCACAAGGTTGTGTCACAGAGTTGAGTGTACGTCACTTTCTACGTAAGCCTCCATAGGCTTTCAAACACGTCTGCCTTAGTGAACTGAGATGTTAGTTGAAAGGTGTTTTCCCCACCGTGTTGTTCCCCATAGCCGAGTATATGGCACTCAACGTCCACGTCCGCATACGTTTTCAAACTCTTCTAACTTAGGCAAACAAGGTGTTAGTTGAAAGATGGTTTCTCCACGGTATGTTTTCACAGAGTCGAGGACATGGCACTTTCCTCATGGTTCCTAGCAACGTTTTTCACGTACGTCTCACATGGTGAAACAAGATATTAGTTGGAAGATGGTTTCCCTAAAAACTGACAGTGGAGCAGATGGCACTTTCCGCCTCAGCACCCCCCCCCCCCCGCAAGTTTCGAAACACTCCTACAAAATGAACCCAGATGTTATTTGAAGGACGGTTTCACCACAGTCGTGTTGCGCAGAGTTGAGCACATTTCTTTGTAGCACTGGCATAGGTTTTCAACCACTTCGAAGTGAAGAGCAGTTAGCTGCAACATGGATTCACCACAGTGTTGTGTCACCGAGTTGAGTGCATGGTCTACGCGCCTAGGTCCCGTGTGTCTTCTCAGACACTTACTTGTAACCTAGTGAAACCAGAGGCTAGGAGAAAGACTCTTTCCCCCCACAGTGCTGTTTCACAGAGTTGAGTATATGGCACTCTCGGACTAGGCCCCACATGGTTTGCATCTACATCTAACATAGTGAATTAAAATGTGAGTTGGAGGACGGCTTCCCCAGGTGTTGTTTGACAGAGTGGAGTGTATGATTCTTGCGGTGTAGGCTCTGCATAAGTTTTCAAACACTTCTAACAGGGGAGCCCAGGCGGTATTTGAAAGGGTGGTCTCCGCACCGTGTTGTTTTACAGAGTTGGGCACATGGCACTTTCTACGTAGAACCGCATACGGTTCTCAAACACTTCTAAGTGAAACGAGAGGTTAGTTGAAAGGTGGAGTCCCCACAGTGTTGTTTCACAGAGTGGACCCGGTGGCCCCTTCGGCGCAGGCCCTACATGGGTTTTCAAACGCTTGTAACTTTGTGAAATGAGATGTTAGTTGAAAGATGGTTTCTCCACCGTGTCTCACAGAGTTGAGTTTGTGGCGCTTTCGGTGTCATCCCCGCGTGGTTTTCAAACACTTCTAACTTACTGAAACAACATGTTAGTTGGAAGAGGGTTTCCCCGACTGTGTTGCGTCTCGGAGTTGAAAATATGGCGCTTTCCTCGTAGACCCTGGATAGTTTTCAAACAGGCTCGAAGCAGGGAAACCAGATGTTAGTTGAAAGATCGTTTTGCCACACCATTGTCTCTCACAGTCGAGTCCATGCCACTTAACCGTTAGGCTTCCCATGGGTTTTCAAAGACTTCTACCTTAGGGAAACCAGATGGTAGTTGAACGCAGTTGCACTACGCGCAGTGAGAAGGTAATTGAAAGGTCGTTTCACCCCAGTGTTGTTTGATTGAGTGGCGCGTATGGCGCTAGCCACATGGGCCCCGCATGTGTTTTCAAAAAGACTTGTAAGCGTGAAACCAGAGAGTAGTTGAACGATCCTTTCACCACGCTGGTACTCACACAGTTGAGTATAGGGCACCTTGCGATTAGGCAATCCTATGAGGGCATAGGATTGCCACACACTGCTCCCTTAGAGAAACCAGCTGGTAGTTGAAGACCGTTTTCCCACAGCGTTGCTTCACAGAGTTGAGTATATGGCACGGTCTTCATAGGCCCCTCAGGGGTTTCAAACACTTGTAACTTAGTGGTCCAGTTTTTAGTTAAAAGTCAGTTTCTCCCGTGTTGTTTCACAGAGTTGAGCGTACGGTGGGTGCTATGCACCTAAGCCCCCTCCCCCCGTCTTTTCAAACCCTTGTAACGTCGCGAATCCAGATGCTCGGAGAAAGACTGTGTCACCATAGTGTCTGTGCTCGGAGTTGAGCGTATGGCACTTTCGTTGTGGGCCCCGCATGGTTTTCAAACACATCGACCTTAGGGAAATAAGATGTGAGTTGGAGGACGGCTTCCTCCAAGTGTTGTCTGACACAGCGCAATGTAAGATACGCTCGGTGTAGCCGCCGCATGGCATTTCAAACACGTCTGACAAGGGAACCCAGGTGATATGTGGGGGATGGTATCACCACGCTGTTGTTTTACAGAGTTGAGCATATGGCACTCTGCGTAGTCCCTGCATAGGTCTTCAAACACTTGGAACTTAGCGCACCAAGCTGTTAGTTGAAAGAGGGTTTCTCCACAGGACCCTCTACAGTGTCCTGTACATGTCACTCTCCACGTCGTTCCCCACATAGACCTTCACAGACTTCTACGCGACACGACACGTTTCATTGACAGGCTATTTCCACAAAGTGCATTTTGACAGAGTTGAGGATGTGGCGCTTTCACCATAAGCCCTGCATTGATTTTCCAACACGTCGAACCTAGCGAAACAAGATGGTAGTTGAACGATTGTTTTCATTGCACTGCTGCTTCACGGAATCGAGTGGATGGCACTTTCATGTATCCCAAGCACAGGTTTCCAAACACTTGAACCTCAGTGAAACCAGATGTTAGTCGAACAGTGGTCTCCTCACAGAGTTGTGTGTATGGGCACCTTGCGCAGGCCACTCAAGTGTTTCTAAACACTTCAGACTCTGTGAAACCAGGTATTAGTTGAAAGACGGTTGCCCCACAGTGTTGTTTCACGGGGAGATGGGTATTTAGCACCTTCCGCTTAGGCCCCTCATAGGTTTTCAAACACTTCCACCTTAGCGTAAGGGGCTGTTACTTGAACGGTGGTTTCCCCCGCAACGTATCAGACAGGTGCGTATGTGGCACTTTTGACGTCGCCCCCCCGCATGGGTGTTCAAGCACACTAAGTTAGCGAAACCAGATGTCAACTGATAGAGGTTTGCACCACACAAACGTTTCACAGGGTTGAGTACCGGGCACTTGGGCTGGAGTCCCCGCATGAGCTTCTAGCCACTTCTAGTGTCGTGAAACAAGACATTAGTTGAAAGATGCGTTGTTTGCCAGAGTTGACTACGTGGCACTTTTATGCATAGGTTTTGGAACACGCCTGGCAACGTGAAACCGTTAAGTTAGTTGAAAGACGGTTTCCCCACAGCAGTTTTTAGAGTCGAGTATATGTCACTTTCCCCATAGTCCCCAGTGTATGTTCTAAAGCAGTCCTGACAGTGGAACAAGTTGTTAATGGAAAGATTGTTCTCCCACGATATTGTTTCACAGAGTGGAGTGTATGGCACCTTCCCCTAGGTGCCTCATAGGTTTTTAAGCTTTCCTAAATTTCTGAAATCAGACGGTAGTTGAAAGAGGTTTTCACCCCAGTGTTGTCTCAGAGAGTTGAGTATACGGCACTTTCCTCATAGACCCGGCACAGGGTTTCAAGTACTTCTGTTAGCGAAACAAGATATTAGTTGAAAGACCGTTTCTCCATAATACCCTTTCGCACAATCAAGTGTATGCCACTTTCATCGTAATTCCCCGAAAATGTTGACAGAAACTTCTAACGGTGGAACAAGATGTTAGTTGAAGGATGGTTTCACCACACTGTTGTTTCACGGAGCGGAGTGATGGCGCTTTCCGTATGGTTGCCCGCGTGGGTTTTCTAACACTTACAAAGTAGTGACATCAAATGGTAGTCGAAAGATGGTTTCACCACAGTGTTGTCTCACAGAGTGGAGGATATGGCGCTTCTCTCACAGTTGCTCGCGTACGTTTTCCATCCCGTCCAAATTAGTGAAACGGAATGTTTCTTGAAAGAGGGTTCCCCAAAGTGTTGTTGTTTCCCATATTTGAGTATAAGGCACTTTCCCTGTAGGTGTCGCATAGGTGGTTTTCAAACTCTTCCAGCCTTGTGCAACAAGAGGTTAGTTAGTTGACTGAGGGTTTGAGCAGACTCTTGTGCAGAGTTGAGTGTATGGCACTTTCCGCATGGGCTCCGCATAGGTTTCAAAGATGTTTTTAATCGTAGGGATACCAGATGTCAGTCGAAAGACGTTTCATACCGTCGTGCATACGGCAGTTTCGGTGTTGGCCCCGCATGGGTCTTCAAACACGTCTACCTTGGTGAAACCCGACGTTAGTGGATAGATGGTTTCACCACACGGTTGTTTCCCAGGGTTGGGTGCATGGCACATTCGGTGTAGGCCCCACATGGGTCTTCAAACTAAGAGGGGTCTAATGTACTGAAACAGGAGGCGGGTTGAAAGACGGTTTCCGCACAGTGTTATTTGCCAGACTCGAGTATATGACACTTTATTCGTAGGCCCCACATAGGTTGTCGGATACCTCCAACAGAGTGAGACCCGATGGTAGTTGAAGGATGGTTTCTCCACGGTAAGATTTCAGCGTGGAGTGCATCTCGTTTTCCTCATAGGTTTTCAAACACTTCTCAGCGAAGCAAGATGCTAGTTGGTAAACGGCTTATTTATGAAACGTGTCACGTACCTAACGCGGTGTAAGATCACTGCGCGGAAACTTCTTTCAACTAACAACTTGTTCCGCAAAGTTAGAAGTGTGGGCATCCTAGGCATAGAAGTAACAAGGAAAGTGCACTTCGCTCACTTTGTCAACAGGATCGTTGTAGACAAACCACTTTTCAAATAACATCTGGTTTAACTAAGTGGGAAGTGTTTGCAAACGCTTGCGGGGCCGCAAAGACACTGCCCTGTACTCAGCGCTGTGACACACCAGTGTGGTGATGCCTTAGGCCAACTAACGTGTGCTTTTCAAGTGTTTGAAAACCCATGTGGGGACGAAACGGAAAGCGCCATAGGCTGAAGTGTATGAAACACTGTGGGGGAAACCACCTTCCAACTAAAATCCTGTTTCAGTATGTTGGAAGCGTTTGCAAACCTCTGCGGGGCTTAGGCGGAAATGCCTCCACGCAGCTCTGTGAAACAACCACGGGG
Organism: Puma concolor; assembly: GCF_028749965.1. NCBI lineage: Eukaryota > Metazoa > Chordata > Mammalia > Carnivora > Felidae > Puma > Puma concolor. The sequence continues at coordinate 54,820 of NW_028240143.1, read as the reverse complement.
AAAGAGTCTTTCACCTAACATGAGGTTTCGCTAAGTGAGAACTCTTTGAACACCTATGCGGGGCCTACAGGGTAAGGGACCACAGAGTCACCTCCGTGAAACAACACCGTGGGGGAAACCGACTTTCAAGTAACATCTATCTATCTGATTTCCCAGAGTGAGAAGTGTTTGAAAACCCATGCAGGGCCTGGGCGGAGAGGGCCCGTACGCTCAACTCCGTGACAAAACACTGTGGGGTATCCAGCTTGCGACTTACCTCTTGTTTCGCCAAGTAGAATAGGAAAGCCTAGGTGGGTCCTACGGGGAAAGTGCCACGCACTCAACTCTGTGAAACAGAAACGTGTGAGGGAAACATCTTTCCACTCTCATCTTGTTTCACCAAGTTAACAATGTTTCAAAGCAACTGCAGCCACCCACAGCGAGTGTGCCTTATACTCAATACCATGAAACACTCTAGGGAAATCTTTCTCCCATCGTCTTATTCATTAAGTTTGAAGCGTTTGGACACCTATGCGGAGCCTAGGTGGAAAGTTCTATGTACTCAACTCTACCAGGCCGCACTTGAGGGAAACTATCTTTCAACTAACATCTTGTTTCACTTAAGTCACAAGTGTTTGAGGAAACACTGCAGGCCCCTACCCCGACCAGTGCCTTGTACCTAACTTTAGGAAGTACCGTGGGGATACCATCATCCAACTAACGGCTACGTTTCACCATGTGAGAAACGTTAGCCAATACGTGCGGGGCCTACACGGAAAGTGCCTTATACTCACCTCTGGAAAAAAGAGTGACACACCGGGTTTCGCTACGTTAAAATTGCTTGAAAACTAGGCGGGACCTAGAGGTGCCCTGGGCACCGTCACGGCCGAGAGACAATCTCCCAACATCTGGTTTCGCTCGGTGACAAGTGTTTAAAACACATGCGGGGCCTATGTGGAGAGTACCCAACACTCAACTCCGTGAAACAACACTGTGGGGAAACCACCGTTCAACCTCTATGTGGTTCCTTTGAGGTAGAAGTGTTTGAAAGCCTATGAGAGGCCAACTGGTTAAGTGCCATACCTACGCTCAACGGTGAACAACGACGCTGTGCTAAAACAATAGTTCAACTAACATCCGGTTACACGCATTTAAAATAAGTGTTTGAAAACTATTCAGGGTCTGTGAGGAGAGTGCCCTATGCTCAACTCTGTGACAGAACGCAGTGGGGACACCATCTTCCGACTAACCTGTGTCAGTTTGAAAACCATGAGGAGCTACACCCGAAAGGGACTTACTCTATGAGACGCCCTAGGGAAACCGTCTTTGAAGTAACTTCTCGTTTCACAAACTTACCAGTGTTTGAAAACCCGTGCATGCAAGGCCTGCGCCGAAAGTGCCTATCGTCAACTCTGTGAAACAACACTGTGGGCCTCCACGTTTCAACCAGCCTCTCGTTTCACTTAGTGAGAAGGGTTTGAAAACCTACGCGCGTTCTACGCAACGAGTGCCATATGCTCAACTCTGTAAAGCAACACTGGTGAAACCATCCTTCAAATAGCATCATGGTTCACTGTTAGAAGTGTTTTGAAAACCTATGCGGAGCCTACCCCGAGACTATCTTACACTGCACTCTGGCAAAGACTTTGGGGAAGCCGTCCTTCAACTGGCATCTTACTTCACTATGTCGCATGTGGTTGCAAACCATGCGGCGCCTACAGCCAAAGTGCCATCCATATACTCGACTCTGTGAAACAACACTGTGGGGAAACGGGTTCCACTAACACCTGGTTTCACTACGTTAGAAGTGTGTGAGAAACCCGGCGGGCCCTCTGTCAAACTGCACGTTGCAGGAGCCATCTTTTAGCTAACTAATCTTACATCTCTAAATGGATGGATGGCACGCATGTTATATATATTGTTTGTGTCTGTGTATGTTATTTGTGTGGTGAATGTGGTGTGTATATGGTGTGTCAGTGCTTTGTGGGTGCGGTATGTGTCCTTCTGTGTTGTCCTCAAGTGTCATAGATGTGTTGTGATTGTACTATATCAGCTATGTATGCGCCGCATAGAACGTATGTGCGTGTATGGTCTTTCTATGGCATGTGTGTTTTGTATGTGGTGCACGTGTGGTTTTGCGGTGTGGCATACGGGTGGAGTTTGGGCAGTAAAAGTGTGGTGTGTGTGGCGTGCGTGGTGTCCGTATTCCATAGATGAATGGATTCTCATGGGGTGTGTGTTGTAGATGTGGTGTCTGTGTAGTGTAAGTGCGTTGTGTGCGGTATACGTTTGGCACGTATGTGGGGTATATACGGAGTGTGTTTGTGTGCCATACGTGTGTACGGTGTGTATATGTGTGGTACGTGTATTAGGTGTGGTAAGTAGTGTGTGGAAGATGTCTGTGTGATGTGTGTGGTGACTGGGTGAGGTGTTTGTGTGGTATTCACGTGTCATGCGAGGTATGTGTGTACCCTGTTGTGTGTTCGGGGTAGGAGTGATGTGGCTGTGTGGCATATGTGTCACAGTTGTGTCTCTATGTGCAGTGTGTGTGTCGTGTCCTTGTAGTCGATGCGTAGAGGAGGGAGCATCTGTCTTCCGTATACGTGGCGTAGGTTTGGGGAGTGGGGTGTGTATGTGGAGGGTGTATGCGTGGTATACGAGCAGTGGTTTGTTTGGAAACTGTGTGCTGTATATGTGTTGAGTGTGGTAATACTGTGCGAGCGTGATAACTGTGGGTGTGTGGGGCATGTGTGATGTGTGTTGGATATGTCTGTGGCATATGCAAGGTGAGTGAGTGTGTGGTGAGCATGTGGTGTGTGTGATGTATGCACGGGTAGACGGTGTGTGTGTCACGCAGGTGTTGTGTGTCGTAGGAAGGTGGCCAATGCGGCGTGCCAGGTGTGTGGAATGTGCAGGGTGTGCGTGTATGTGTGTTACAAGTGTCTTGAGTGTATTGCACGGGTGGCCGTGTGTGGTGTGTTTTCCTTAAATGCTTTGGGTTTGTGTGTTGTGTGTTTGCGTAGTGTGGTATGTGTGATATATGTGTGGGTTTCCGTGTAAATTCGTGTCTTGTGTAGGTTGCACGTTAGTTGAAAGTGCACTTTGACAGAGTTGATTGAGTATATGGCACTTTCCACATAGTCCCCGCCTAGGTTTTCAACCACTTCTAACTCAGTGAAACAAGATGTTAGCAACACGATGGGTTTTCCCCCACAGTGTTATCCCACAGAGTTGAGTGTATGGCACGTTCGTCGTCGTTCCCAGCGGTTTTTCAAACGCTTCTAACAGGGAGAAACAAGACGCTAGTTGAAAGACGGTTTCCCCAAAGTGCCGCTTTGACAGAGCTGAACATACGGCACTTTCTCTCTGCACAGTCCCTGAATAATTTTTCAAACCCTTCTAACTTAGTGAAACTAGATGTTAGTTCAAAGGATGCTCTCCCACCGTGTTGGTTCCCAGAGATGAGTGTATGGCAGTGACCTTGGAGGCCCTGCATAGGTTCTCACAACTTCCAACTTGGTGAGACACGTTAGTTGAAAGATGCTTTCTCCACAGGAGTCTTTTGCGATGGCTGGTATATGTGACTTTCCACATCCTTCCCTGCATAGGTGGCCAAACCCTTCTCACGTAGTGAAACGACAGGCTAGTAGTTACAAGATATTTTCCCCACGGTGTTGTATCACAGGGTTTGAGTGTATACTCAAACAGGGCACTTACCCTGTAGGCCCCGCGTAGGTTTTCAAACAGTTCTCACTGAGCGAAACCACATATTAGGTGAAAGCTGGTCTCGCTACAGGGTTGTTTCGCAGGATTGGGTATACGGCCCTTTCCGCATGGGCCCGCCTAAGTTTTTCAAACACTTCTAACTTAGAGAAACCAGATGCGAGTTGAAAGATGGTTTCTCCACAGTATGTGTCCTCTGAATCGAGAATTCCGAGGAACTCGAGAATTCCGTTGAAGGCGAATCTTCGTTCCCAGGAGTTTCTCGAACACTTCTAACATGGTGAAATAAGATGGTAGTGGAAAGATGGTTACCCCAAAAGCCGCTTGACAGAGTGGAGTGTATGACACTTTCCGCCTTAGCCCCCACAGGTTTGCCAACACTTCTTACTTAGTGAAACAAGATGTGAGTGGAAAGATGGTTTCCCGGCAGTGTTGTTTCACAGGGTTGAGGGTATGGCACTTTCCTTCTAGGCCCCACGTGGGTTTTCCAACACTTCCACGTTAGTGGAGCCAGAGGTGAGTGGAAAGATGGTTTCCGTAGGGTGCAGATTGACTGAGTTGTGTACATGACACTTCACTCTCCACACAGCCCCCTCCCCCCCCCCATAGGTGTTCCAACACCTCCCACTTTGTGACACCAGATGTTAGGTGAAAGATGGTTTCTCCACAGGATTCTTTCACAGCGGCTGGTGTATGTCACTTTCCACATCGTTCCCCACATAGGTTTTCAAACTCTTCTAACCTAGCGATTGCTACAAGCTGTTAGTTGAATGTTGGTTTCCCCAGAGTGAAGTCTGACGGAGTACATGGAACTTGACGCGTAGTCCCCGCGCAGGTTTTCAAGCCCTTGGAACTGAGTGAATCTAGGTGTCAGCTAAAAGATGGAGTCCTCAGAGTGTGCCTTCACGCGGGTGACTCTACGGCACCTACCTTGCAGGCCCCGTGCCGTTGTCAGACAGCTCTCTTTTAGTGCAGCAAGATATTAGGAGAAAGACCGTTTCGCCACACCGTGTTTCACATGATGGAGTGTAAGGGCACCTTTTTCTACGCAAGCCACCGTAGGTTCGCAAACACTTGGACCTGAGTGAAATGAGATGCTAGCTGAAAGATGGTTTCTCCACAGGGTGGAGGGTGACTTTCCGCGTCGTTCTCCGCATAGGATTTCAAACAATGCCAACCCGGTGATACAAGATGTTCCTGGAAAGATGGTTTCCCCAAATGTGCAGCTGCACAAAGGTGAGCGTATGGCACTTTCAATAGAGGCCTCCCATCACGGTTCCGCCTCTTCTCACGTAGGGAAAGGAGACGTTAGCTGAAAGGTGTTTCCTCGCCCCCGCCCCCGCCCCCCACGGTTTTGTTTCACACGGTCGAGGACAGAGCACTTGCCGTGTACGTCTGCATACGCTTTCAAACTCTTGCAACTTAGTCAAACAAGATGTCAGCTGAGAGATGGTGTCTCTGCAGGACTCTTTCAGAGTATCGAGTACGCGTCACTTTCCACATCGTGCCCCGCATAGGTTTTCAAACGCTTCTGACTTAGTGATGCAAGATGTCAGTTGAAGGGCGGTTTCCCCGAAGGGCAAACCTTTGACAGAGTTGAGGGGCACGCGCCGCATAAAGCCCCCACAGGCTTCACACGCTTCTTACCTGGTGAAACCCAATGTAGTTGAAAGACGGTTTCCCCAACAGTGTTGTTTCACAGCGCTGAGGGTCCAGGCCCCACATGGGATTGCAAACACTTCCAAGTTGGTGGAAGCAGAGGAGAGTGGAAAGCGTTTCTCCAAAGTGCAGTTTGCCCGAGTCGAGTATATGGCACCTTCCACTGAGGCCCCACGATAGGCGTTTGCTCAAACGCTGGTCTAACTTAGCGATGCAAGATGTTCCTTCCCAGAGCAGAGTTTGTGGCACTGACCTTACGTGTGGGCGCCGCATAGGTTTTCAAACAGTTCTCCCTCAGTGAGCCAAGATGTTAGTTGCAAGATGGCTTCTCCACAGGACTTTCTCACAATGCCGAGTAAATGTCACTTGCCCCTTCTTTGCCCGCAGAGGATCTCCGGCAAATCTAACCTAGTGACGCGGGATGTTATTTGAAAGGTGGTTTCCCCAAAGTGCCTCTTGACAGAGTCGCGTATATGGCACCTTCGTCATAGGCCCCGAATGCGTTTTCAGACACCTCTGCCCAGTGCAACGTGATGTCAGCCCACAGTATTCTCTCCCACTGTCGAGTATATGTCACTTTCCCCCTGGCTCCCCACAGAGGGTTTCAAACACTTCTACGTTAGTGATGCAAGCTGTTAGCCAGAAGATGGCTCCTGCAATGTGCAGTGTGACAGTGCTCTGTATATATATATATATATATATATATATGTTTATGTATATATATGTGTATATAAGTATATATATATATATGTATATATGTATATATACATACATACGGCACTTTGTGCTTAGGCCCCGACGGGTTTCTCAAGCACTTCCAACTTAATGAAACCACGTGGTAGTTGAAACGGTCTCCCTCCCCACAGTGTTGTTTCACAGAGTTGAGTATATGGCACTTTCGCTGTAGGCCCCGCGCGAACGGTTTGCAGCCACAGCTAACAAACATAGTGAGCGAGCGAAGTAAGCTGTTAGTTGAAGGACGGCTTCTCCGCCCTCCCCCCTCCCCACACACACACCCCAGGTGTTGTTTGACAGAGTGGGGTGTCTCATCCTTTCGGTGTGAGCTCCGCATAGCTTTTCAGACACGTCCAACAAGGGAACCCAGGTGCTCTTCGAAGGATGGTTTCACCCCGGTGTTGTTTTACAGAGTTGAGCACATGGCACTTTCTGCGTCGGAAGCCCCTCGTTTCTGAAACTCTTCTCAGTAAGGGAAACGAGAGGTGTGTTGAAAGGTGGCGTCTCCACGGTGTTGTTTCACAGAGTTGACGCTACGGCACTTTCGTCGCAGGTCCCGCATGGGTCTTGAAGCCCTTGTCACTTTGGGAAACGAGCTGTTATTGGAAAAGTGGTTTCCCCCCAGTGTCTCACAGAGTTGAGGGTAGGGCCCTTGCCGCGTAGACCCCCCCCCCCCAACAGTTTCCAAACACTCTTAAGTTAGTGAAACCAGGTGTTAGTTGAGTGCTCGTTTCAGCACACCATCGTTTCTCACGGTTGAGTAGACGGCACTCAACCGTTAGGCTTCTCGTAGGTTTTCAAACCCTTCTACCCTAGAGAAACCACATGGCAGTAGAAGGGCGGTTTCCCCACAGTGTTGTTTCCTAGAGTTGAGAGCGCACGGTCCCGTGCGCTAGGCGCCTGCGAGCCTTTTGAAACACCTGTGGCTTAGTGCAACCAGATGCTAAGAGACAGATTGTGTCCGCACAGCGTCGTCTCACAGGGTTCAGTATATGGCACTCTCGTTGTAGGCCCCGCAACGTTTGGAGCCACGTCTACCTTAGCGAAGTGAGATGTCAGTGGAACGACGGCTTTCACCAAGTGTTATTTGCCAGAGCGCAGCGTGAGATACTTTCGGGCTAGGCTCCGCGTGGCTTTCCAAACACTTCTAACGAGGGAACCCAGATGCTGTTTGAAGGAGGGTTTCACCTCAGTGTTGTTTTACAGAGTTGCGCACAGGGCCCTCTCTGCGTAGTACCCACGTAGGTTTTCGAACCCTTCTCACTAAGCGAAACGAGCGGTTAGGTGAAACGTGGAGACCCACAGTGTTGTCTCACAGAGTTGAGTGTACGGCATTTTCCGCATAGGCCCTGCATAGGTTGTCAAACACTTCTCGCTTTGTGAAACGAGATGGGATTGGAAAGATGGTTTCCCCCGCAGCGTCTCAGAGAGTTGAGTATACGGCAGGTTCGTCGTAGTCTCCGGATGCTTTCTCAAACACTTCCAACTTAGTGAAACCCCGTGGTACTTGGAAGACGCTTTCCCCACAAGGTTGTGTCACAGAGTTGAGTGTACGTCACTTTCTACGTAAGCCTCCATAGGCTTTCAAACACGTCTGCCTTAGTGAACTGAGATGTTAGTTGAAAGGTGTTTTCCCCACCGTGTTGTTCCCCATAGCCGAGTATATGGCACTCAACGTCCACGTCCGCATACGTTTTCAAACTCTTCTAACTTAGGCAAACAAGGTGTTAGTTGAAAGATGGTTTCTCCACGGTATGTTTTCACAGAGTCGAGGACATGGCACTTTCCTCATGGTTCCTAGCAACGTTTTTCACGTACGTCTCACATGGTGAAACAAGATATTAGTTGGAAGATGGTTTCCCTAAAAACTGACAGTGGAGCAGATGGCACTTTCCGCCTCAGCACCCCCCCCCCCCCCGCAAGTTTCGAAACACTCCTACAAAATGAACCCAGATGTTATTTGAAGGACGGTTTCACCACAGTCGTGTTGCGCAGAGTTGAGCACATTTCTTTGTAGCACTGGCATAGGTTTTCAACCACTTCGAAGTGAAGAGCAGTTAGCTGCAACATGGATTCACCACAGTGTTGTGTCACCGAGTTGAGTGCATGGTCTACGCGCCTAGGTCCCGTGTGTCTTCTCAGACACTTACTTGTAACCTAGTGAAACCAGAGGCTAGGAGAAAGACTCTTTCCCCCCACAGTGCTGTTTCACAGAGTTGAGTATATGGCACTCTCGGACTAGGCCCCACATGGTTTGCATCTACATCTAACATAGTGAATTAAAATGTGAGTTGGAGGACGGCTTCCCCAGGTGTTGTTTGACAGAGTGGAGTGTATGATTCTTGCGGTGTAGGCTCTGCATAAGTTTTCAAACACTTCTAACAGGGGAGCCCAGGCGGTATTTGAAAGGGTGGTCTCCGCACCGTGTTGTTTTACAGAGTTGGGCACATGGCACTTTCTACGTAGAACCGCATACGGTTCTCAAACACTTCTAAGTGAAACGAGAGGTTAGTTGAAAGGTGGAGTCCCCACAGTGTTGTTTCACAGAGTGGACCCGGTGGCCCCTTCGGCGCAGGCCCTACATGGGTTTTCAAACGCTTGTAACTTTGTGAAATGAGATGTTAGTTGAAAGATGGTTTCTCCACCGTGTCTCACAGAGTTGAGTTTGTGGCGCTTTCGGTGTCATCCCCGCGTGGTTTTCAAACACTTCTAACTTACTGAAACAACATGTTAGTTGGAAGAGGGTTTCCCCGACTGTGTTGCGTCTCGGAGTTGAAAATATGGCGCTTTCCTCGTAGACCCTGGATAGTTTTCAAACAGGCTCGAAGCAGGGAAACCAGATGTTAGTTGAAAGATCGTTTTGCCACACCATTGTCTCTCACAGTCGAGTCCATGCCACTTAACCGTTAGGCTTCCCATGGGTTTTCAAAGACTTCTACCTTAGGGAAACCAGATGGTAGTTGAACGCAGTTGCACTACGCGCAGTGAGAAGGTAATTGAAAGGTCGTTTCACCCCAGTGTTGTTTGATTGAGTGGCGCGTATGGCGCTAGCCACATGGGCCCCGCATGTGTTTTCAAAAAGACTTGTAAGCGTGAAACCAGAGAGTAGTTGAACGATCCTTTCACCACGCTGGTACTCACACAGTTGAGTATAGGGCACCTTGCGATTAGGCAATCCTATGAGGGCATAGGATTGCCACACACTGCTCCCTTAGAGAAACCAGCTGGTAGTTGAAGACCGTTTTCCCACAGCGTTGCTTCACAGAGTTGAGTATATGGCACGGTCTTCATAGGCCCCTCAGGGGTTTCAAACACTTGTAACTTAGTGGTCCAGTTTTTAGTTAAAAGTCAGTTTCTCCCGTGTTGTTTCACAGAGTTGAGCGTACGGTGGGTGCTATGCACCTAAGCCCCCTCCCCCCGTCTTTTCAAACCCTTGTAACGTCGCGAATCCAGATGCTCGGAGAAAGACTGTGTCACCATAGTGTCTGTGCTCGGAGTTGAGCGTATGGCACTTTCGTTGTGGGCCCCGCATGGTTTTCAAACACATCGACCTTAGGGAAATAAGATGTGAGTTGGAGGACGGCTTCCTCCAAGTGTTGTCTGACACAGCGCAATGTAAGATACGCTCGGTGTAGCCGCCGCATGGCATTTCAAACACGTCTGACAAGGGAACCCAGGTGATATGTGGGGGATGGTATCACCACGCTGTTGTTTTACAGAGTTGAGCATATGGCACTCTGCGTAGTCCCTGCATAGGTCTTCAAACACTTGGAACTTAGCGCACCAAGCTGTTAGTTGAAAGAGGGTTTCTCCACAGGACCCTCTACAGTGTCCTGTACATGTCACTCTCCACGTCGTTCCCCACATAGACCTTCACAGACTTCTACGCGACACGACACGTTTCATTGACAGGCTATTTCCACAAAGTGCATTTTGACAGAGTTGAGGATGTGGCGCTTTCACCATAAGCCCTGCATTGATTTTCCAACACGTCGAACCTAGCGAAACAAGATGGTAGTTGAACGATTGTTTTCATTGCACTGCTGCTTCACGGAATCGAGTGGATGGCACTTTCATGTATCCCAAGCACAGGTTTCCAAACACTTGAACCTCAGTGAAACCAGATGTTAGTCGAACAGTGGTCTCCTCACAGAGTTGTGTGTATGGGCACCTTGCGCAGGCCACTCAAGTGTTTCTAAACACTTCAGACTCTGTGAAACCAGGTATTAGTTGAAAGACGGTTGCCCCACAGTGTTGTTTCACGGGGAGATGGGTATTTAGCACCTTCCGCTTAGGCCCCTCATAGGTTTTCAAACACTTCCACCTTAGCGTAAGGGGCTGTTACTTGAACGGTGGTTTCCCCCGCAACGTATCAGACAGGTGCGTATGTGGCACTTTTGACGTCGCCCCCCCGCATGGGTGTTCAAGCACACTAAGTTAGCGAAACCAGATGTCAACTGATAGAGGTTTGCACCACACAAACGTTTCACAGGGTTGAGTACCGGGCACTTGGGCTGGAGTCCCCGCATGAGCTTCTAGCCACTTCTAGTGTCGTGAAACAAGACATTAGTTGAAAGATGCGTTGTTTGCCAGAGTTGACTACGTGGCACTTTTATGCATAGGTTTTGGAACACGCCTGGCAACGTGAAACCGTTAAGTTAGTTGAAAGACGGTTTCCCCACAGCAGTTTTTAGAGTCGAGTATATGTCACTTTCCCCATAGTCCCCAGTGTATGTTCTAAAGCAGTCCTGACAGTGGAACAAGTTGTTAATGGAAAGATTGTTCTCCCACGATATTGTTTCACAGAGTGGAGTGTATGGCACCTTCCCCTAGGTGCCTCATAGGTTTTTAAGCTTTCCTAAATTTCTGAAATCAGACGGTAGTTGAAAGAGGTTTTCACCCCAGTGTTGTCTCAGAGAGTTGAGTATACGGCACTTTCCTCATAGACCCGGCACAGGGTTTCAAGTACTTCTGTTAGCGAAACAAGATATTAGTTGAAAGACCGTTTCTCCATAATACCCTTTCGCACAATCAAGTGTATGCCACTTTCATCGTAATTCCCCGAAAATGTTGACAGAAACTTCTAACGGTGGAACAAGATGTTAGTTGAAGGATGGTTTCACCACACTGTTGTTTCACGGAGCGGAGTGATGGCGCTTTCCGTATGGTTGCCCGCGTGGGTTTTCTAACACTTACAAAGTAGTGACATCAAATGGTAGTCGAAAGATGGTTTCACCACAGTGTTGTCTCACAGAGTGGAGGATATGGCGCTTCTCTCACAGTTGCTCGCGTACGTTTTCCATCCCGTCCAAATTAGTGAAACGGAATGTTTCTTGAAAGAGGGTTCCCCAAAGTGTTGTTGTTTCCCATATTTGAGTATAAGGCACTTTCCCTGTAGGTGTCGCATAGGTGGTTTTCAAACTCTTCCAGCCTTGTGCAACAAGAGGTTAGTTAGTTGACTGAGGGTTTGAGCAGACTCTTGTGCAGAGTTGAGTGTATGGCACTTTCCGCATGGGCTCCGCATAGGTTTCAAAGATGTTTTTAATCGTAGGGATACCAGATGTCAGTCGAAAGACGTTTCATACCGTCGTGCATACGGCAGTTTCGGTGTTGGCCCCGCATGGGTCTTCAAACACGTCTACCTTGGTGAAACCCGACGTTAGTGGATAGATGGTTTCACCACACGGTTGTTTCCCAGGGTTGGGTGCATGGCACATTCGGTGTAGGCCCCACATGGGTCTTCAAACTAAGAGGGGTCTAATGTACTGAAACAGGAGGCGGGTTGAAAGACGGTTTCCGCACAGTGTTATTTGCCAGACTCGAGTATATGACACTTTATTCGTAGGCCCCACATAGGTTGTCGGATACCTCCAACAGAGTGAGACCCGATGGTAGTTGAAGGATGGTTTCTCCACGGTAAGATTTCAGCGTGGAGTGCATCTCGTTTTCCTCATAGGTTTTCAAACACTTCTCAGCGAAGCAAGATGCTAGTTGGTAAACGGCTTATTTATGAAACGTGTCACGTACCTAACGCGGTGTAAGATCACTGCGCGGAAACTTCTTTCAACTAACAACTTGTTCCGCAAAGTTAGAAGTGTGGGCATCCTAGGCATAGAAGTAACAAGGAAAGTGCACTTCGCTCACTTTGTCAACAGGATCGTTGTAGACAAACCACTTTTCAAATAACATCTGGTTTAACTAAGTGGGAAGTGTTTGCAAACGCTTGCGGGGCCGCAAAGACACTGCCCTGTACTCAGCGCTGTGACACACCAGTGTGGTGATGCCTTAGGCCAACTAACGTGTGCTTTTCAAGTGTTTGAAAACCCATGTGGGGACGAAACGGAAAGCGCCATAGGCTGAAGTGTATGAAACACTGTGGGGGAAACCACCTTCCAACTAAAATCCTGTTTCAGTATGTTGGAAGCGTTTGCAAACCTCTGCGGGGCTTAGGCGGAAATGCCTCCACGCAGCTCTGTGAAACAACCACGGGGAAAGAGTCTTTCACCTAACATGAGGTTTCGCTAAGTGAGAACTCTTTGAACACCTATGCGGGGCCTACAGGGTAAGGGACCACAGAGTCACCTCCGTGAAACAACACCGTGGGGGAAACCGACTTTCAAGTAACATCTATCTATCTGATTTCCCAGAGTGAGAAGTGTTTGAAAACCCATGCAGGGCCTGGGCGGAGAGGGCCCGTACGCTCAACTCCGTGACAAAACACTGTGGGGTATCCAGCTTGCGACTTACCTCTTGTTTCGCCAAGTAGAATAGGAAAGCCTAGGTGGGTCCTACGGGGAAAGTGCCACGCACTCAACTCTGTGAAACAGAAACGTGTGAGGGAAACATCTTTCCACTCTCATCTTGTTTCACCAAGTTAACAATGTTTCAAAGCAACTGCAGCCACCCACAGCGAGTGTGCCTTATACTCAATACCATGAAACACTCTAGGGAAATCTTTCTCCCATCGTCTTATTCATTAAGTTTGAAGCGTTTGGACACCTATGCGGAGCCTAGGTGGAAAGTTCTATGTACTCAACTCTACCAGGCCGCACTTGAGGGAAACTATCTTTCAACTAACATCTTGTTTCACTTAAGTCACAAGTGTTTGAGGAAACACTGCAGGCCCCTACCCCGACCAGTGCCTTGTACCTAACTTTAGGAAGTACCGTGGGGATACCATCATCCAACTAACGGCTACGTTTCACCATGTGAGAAACGTTAGCCAATACGTGCGGGGCCTACACGGAAAGTGCCTTATACTCACCTCTGGAAAAAAGAGTGACACACCGGGTTTCGCTACGTTAAAATTGCTTGAAAACTAGGCGGGACCTAGAGGTGCCCTGGGCACCGTCACGGCCGAGAGACAATCTCCCAACATCTGGTTTCGCTCGGTGACAAGTGTTTAAAACACATGCGGGGCCTATGTGGAGAGTACCCAACACTCAACTCCGTGAAACAACACTGTGGGGAAACCACCGTTCAACCTCTATGTGGTTCCTTTGAGGTAGAAGTGTTTGAAAGCCTATGAGAGGCCAACTGGTTAAGTGCCATACCTACGCTCAACGGTGAACAACGACGCTGTGCTAAAACAATAGTTCAACTAACATCCGGTTACACGCATTTAAAATAAGTGTTTGAAAACTATTCAGGGTCTGTGAGGAGAGTGCCCTATGCTCAACTCTGTGACAGAACGCAGTGGGGACACCATCTTCCGACTAACCTGTGTCAGTTTGAAAACCATGAGGAGCTACACCCGAAAGGGACTTACTCTATGAGACGCCCTAGGGAAACCGTCTTTGAAGTAACTTCTCGTTTCACAAACTTACCAGTGTTTGAAAACCCGTGCATGCAAGGCCTGCGCCGAAAGTGCCTATCGTCAACTCTGTGAAACAACACTGTGGGCCTCCACGTTTCAACCAGCCTCTCGTTTCACTTAGTGAGAAGGGTTTGAAAACCTACGCGCGTTCTACGCAACGAGTGCCATATGCTCAACTCTGTAAAGCAACACTGGTGAAACCATCCTTCAAATAGCATCATGGTTCACTGTTAGAAGTGTTTTGAAAACCTATGCGGAGCCTACCCCGAGACTATCTTACACTGCACTCTGGCAAAGACTTTGGGGAAGCCGTCCTTCAACTGGCATCTTACTTCACTATGTCGCATGTGGTTGCAAACCATGCGGCGCCTACAGCCAAAGTGCCATCCATATACTCGACTCTGTGAAACAACACTGTGGGGAAACGGGTTCCACTAACACCTGGTTTCACTACGTTAGAAGTGTGTGAGAAACCCGGCGGGCCCTCTGTCAAACTGCACGTTGCAGGAGCCATCTTTTAGCTAACTAATCTTACATCTCTAAATGGATGGATGGCACGCATGTTATATATATTGTTTGTGTCTGTGTATGTTATTTGTGTGGTGAATGTGGTGTGTATATGGTGTGTCAGTGCTTTGTGGGTGCGGTATGTGTCCTTCTGTGTTGTCCTCAAGTGTCATAGATGTGTTGTGATTGTACTATATCAGCTATGTATGCGCCGCATAGAACGTATGTGCGTGTATGGTCTTTCTATGGCATGTGTGTTTTGTATGTGGTGCACGTGTGGTTTTGCGGTGTGGCATACGGGTGGAGTTTGGGCAGTAAAAGTGTGGTGTGTGTGGCGTGCGTGGTGTCCGTATTCCATAGATGAATGGATTCTCATGGGGTGTGTGTTGTAGATGTGGTGTCTGTGTAGTGTAAGTGCGTTGTGTGCGGTATACGTTTGGCACGTATGTGGGGTATATACGGAGTGTGTTTGTGTGCCATACGTGTGTACGGTGTGTATATGTGTGGTACGTGTATTAGGTGTGGTAAGTAGTGTGTGGAAGATGTCTGTGTGATGTGTGTGGTGACTGGGTGAGGTGTTTGTGTGGTATTCACGTGTCATGCGAGGTATGTGTGTACCCTGTTGTGTGTTCGGGGTAGGAGTGATGTGGCTGTGTGGCATATGTGTCACAGTTGTGTCTCTATGTGCAGTGTGTGTGTCGTGTCCTTGTAGTCGATGCGTAGAGGAGGGAGCATCTGTCTTCCGTATACGTGGCGTAGGTTTGGGGAGTGGGGTGTGTATGTGGAGGGTGTATGCGTGGTATACGAGCAGTGGTTTGTTTGGAAACTGTGTGCTGTATATGTGTTGAGTGTGGTAATACTGTGCGAGCGTGATAACTGTGGGTGTGTGGGGCATGTGTGATGTGTGTTGGATATGTCTGTGGCATATGCAAGGTGAGTGAGTGTGTGGTGAGCATGTGGTGTGTGTGATGTATGCACGGGTAGACGGTGTGTGTGTCACGCAGGTGTTGTGTGTCGTAGGAAGGTGGCCAATGCGGCGTGCCAGGTGTGTGGAATGTGCAGGGTGTGCGTGTATGTGTGTTACAAGTGTCTTGAGTGTATTGCACGGGTGGCCGTGTGTGGTGTGTTTTCCTTAAATGCTTTGGGTTTGTGTGTTGTGTGTTTGCGTAGTGTGGTATGTGTGATATATGTGTGGGTTTCCGTGTAAATTCGTGTCTTGTGTAGGTTGCACGTTAGTTGAAAGTGCACTTTGACAGAGTTGATTGAGTATATGGCACTTTCCACATAGTCCCCGCCTAGGTTTTCAACCACTTCTAACTCAGTGAAACAAGATGTTAGCAACACGATGGGTTTTCCCCCACAGTGTTATCCCACAGAGTTGAGTGTATGGCACGTTCGTCGTCGTTCCCAGCGGTTTTTCAAACGCTTCTAACAGGGAGAAACAAGACGCTAGTTGAAAGACGGTTTCCCCAAAGTGCCGCTTTGACAGAGCTGAACATACGGCACTTTCTCTCTGCACAGTCCCTGAATAATTTTTCAAACCCTTCTAACTTAGTGAAACTAGATGTTAGTTCAAAGGATGCTCTCCCACCGTGTTGGTTCCCAGAGATGAGTGTATGGCAGTGACCTTGGAGGCCCTGCATAGGTTCTCACAACTTCCAACTTGGTGAGACACGTTAGTTGAAAGATGCTTTCTCCACAGGAGTCTTTTGCGATGGCTGGTATATGTGACTTTCCACATCCTTCCCTGCATAGGTGGCCAAACCCTTCTCACGTAGTGAAACGACAGGCTAGTAGTTACAAGATATTTTCCCCACGGTGTTGTATCACAGGGTTTGAGTGTATACTCAAACAGGGCACTTACCCTGTAGGCCCCGCGTAGGTTTTCAAACAGTTCTCACTGAGCGAAACCACATATTAGGTGAAAGCTGGTCTCGCTACAGGGTTGTTTCGCAGGATTGGGTATACGGCCCTTTCCGCATGGGCCCGCCTAAGTTTTTCAAACACTTCTAACTTAGAGAAACCAGATGCGAGTTGAAAGATGGTTTCTCCACAGTATGTGTCCTCTGAATCGAGAATTCCGAGGAACTCGAGAATTCCGTTGAAGGCGAATCTTCGTTCCCAGGAGTTTCTCGAACACTTCTAACATGGTGAAATAAGATGGTAGTGGAAAGATGGTTACCCCAAAAGCCGCTTGACAGAGTGGAGTGTATGACACTTTCCGCCTTAGCCCCCACAGGTTTGCCAACACTTCTTACTTAGTGAAACAAGATGTGAGTGGAAAGATGGTTTCCCGGCAGTGTTGTTTCACAGGGTTGAGGGTATGGCACTTTCCTTCTAGGCCCCACGTGGGTTTTCCAACACTTCCACGTTAGTGGAGCCAGAGGTGAGTGGAAAGATGGTTTCCGTAGGGTGCAGATTGACTGAGTTGTGTACATGACACTTCACTCTCCACACAGCCCCCTCCCCCCCCCCATAGGTGTTCCAACACCTCCCACTTTGTGACACCAGATGTTAGGTGAAAGATGGTTTCTCCACAGGATTCTTTCACAGCGGCTGGTGTATGTCACTTTCCACATCGTTCCCCACATAGGTTTTCAAACTCTTCTAACCTAGCGATTGCTACAAGCTGTTAGTTGAATGTTGGTTTCCCCAGAGTGAAGTCTGACGGAGTACATGGAACTTGACGCGTAGTCCCCGCGCAGGTTTTCAAGCCCTTGGAACTGAGTGAATCTAGGTGTCAGCTAAAAGATGGAGTCCTCAGAGTGTGCCTTCACGCGGGTGACTCTACGGCACCTACCTTGCAGGCCCCGTGCCGTTGTCAGACAGCTCTCTTTTAGTGCAGCAAGATATTAGGAGAAAGACCGTTTCGCCACACCGTGTTTCACATGATGGAGTGTAAGGGCACCTTTTTCTACGCAAGCCACCGTAGGTTCGCAAACACTTGGACCTGAGTGAAATGAGATGCTAGCTGAAAGATGGTTTCTCCACAGGGTGGAGGGTGACTTTCCGCGTCGTTCTCCGCATAGGATTTCAAACAATGCCAACCCGGTGATACAAGATGTTCCTGGAAAGATGGTTTCCCCAAATGTGCAGCTGCACAAAGGTGAGCGTATGGCACTTTCAATAGAGGCCTCCCATCACGGTTCCGCCTCTTCTCACGTAGGGAAAGGAGACGTTAGCTGAAAGGTGTTTCCTCGCCCCCGCCCCCGCCCCCCACGGTTTTGTTTCACACGGTCGAGGACAGAGCACTTGCCGTGTACGTCTGCATACGCTTTCAAACTCTTGCAACTTAGTCAAACAAGATGTCAGCTGAGAGATGGTGTCTCTGCAGGACTCTTTCAGAGTATCGAGTACGCGTCACTTTCCACATCGTGCCCCGCATAGGTTTTCAAACGCTTCTGACTTAGTGATGCAAGATGTCAGTTGAAGGGCGGTTTCCCCGAAGGGCAAACCTTTGACAGAGTTGAGGGGCACGCGCCGCATAAAGCCCCCACAGGCTTCACACGCTTCTTACCTGGTGAAACCCAATGTAGTTGAAAGACGGTTTCCCCAACAGTGTTGTTTCACAGCGCTGAGGGTCCAGGCCCCACATGGGATTGCAAACACTTCCAAGTTGGTGGAAGCAGAGGAGAGTGGAAAGCGTTTCTCCAAAGTGCAGTTTGCCCGAGTCGAGTATATGGCACCTTCCACTGAGGCCCCACGATAGGCGTTTGCTCAAACGCTGGTCTAACTTAGCGATGCAAGATGTTCCTTCCCAGAGCAGAGTTTGTGGCACTGACCTTACGTGTGGGCGCCGCATAGGTTTTCAAACAGTTCTCCCTCAGTGAGCCAAGATGTTAGTTGCAAGATGGCTTCTCCACAGGACTTTCTCACAATGCCGAGTAAATGTCACTTGCCCCTTCTTTGCCCGCAGAGGATCTCCGGCAAATCTAACCTAGTGACGCGGGATGTTATTTGAAAGGTGGTTTCCCCAAAGTGCCTCTTGACAGAGTCGCGTATATGGCACCTTCGTCATAGGCCCCGAATGCGTTTTCAGACACCTCTGCCCAGTGCAACGTGATGTCAGCCCACAGTATTCTCTCCCACTGTCGAGTATATGTCACTTTCCCCCTGGCTCCCCACAGAGGGTTTCAAACACTTCTACGTTAGTGATGCAAGCTGTTAGCCAGAAGATGGCTCCTGCAATGTGCAGTGTGACAGTGCTCTGTATATATATATATATATATATATGTTTATGTATATATATGTGTATATAAGTATATATATGTATATGTATATATGTATATATACATACATACGGCACTTTGTGCTTAGGCCCCGACGGGTTTCTCAAGCACTTCCAACTTAATGAAACCACGTGGTAGTTGAAACGGTCTCCCTCCCCACAGTGTTGTTTCACAGAGTTGAGTATATGGCACTTTCGCTGTAGGCCCCGCGCGAACGGTTTGCAGCCACAGCTAACAAACATAGTGAGCGAGCGAAGTAAGCTGTTAGTTGAAGGACGGCTTCTCCGCCCTCCCCCCTCCCCACACACACACCCCAGGTGTTGTTTGACAGAGTGGGGTGTCTCATCCTTTCGGTGTGAGCTCCGCATAGCTTTTCAGACACGTCCAACAAGGGAACCCAGGTGCTCTTCGAAGGATGGTTTCACCCCGGTGTTGTTTTACAGAGTTGAGCACATGGCACTTTCTGCGTCGGAAGCCCCTCGTTTCTGAAACTCTTCTCAGTAAGGGAAACGAGAGGTGTGTTGAAAGGTGGCGTCTCCACGGTGTTGTTTCACAGAGTTGACGCTACGGCACTTTCGTCGCAGGTCCCGCATGGGTCTTGAAGCCCTTGTCACTTTGGGAAACGAGCTGTTATTGGAAAAGTGGTTTCCCCCCAGTGTCTCACAGAGTTGAGGGTAGGGCCCTTGCCGCGTAGACCCCCCCCCCCCAACAGTTTCCAAACACTCTTAAGTTAGTGAAACCAGGTGTTAGTTGAGTGCTCGTTTCAGCACACCATCGTTTCTCACGGTTGAGTAGACGGCACTCAACCGTTAGGCTTCTCGTAGGTTTTCAAACCCTTCTACCCTAGAGAAACCACATGGCAGTAGAAGGGCGGTTTCCCCACAGTGTTGTTTCCTAGAGTTGAGAGCGCACGGTCCCGTGCGCTAGGCGCCTGCGAGCCTTTTGAAACACCTGTGGCTTAGTGCAACCAGATGCTAAGAGACAGATTGTGTCCGCACAGCGTCGTCTCACAGGGTTCAGTATATGGCACTCTCGTTGTAGGCCCCGCAACGTTTGGAGCCACGTCTACCTTAGCGAAGTGAGATGTCAGTGGAACGACGGCTTTCACCAAGTGTTATTTGCCAGAGCGCAGCGTGAGATACTTTCGGGCTAGGCTCCGCGTGGCTTTCCAAACACTTCTAACGAGGGAACCCAGATGCTGTTTGAAGGAGGGTTTCACCTCAGTGTTGTTTTACAGAGTTGCGCACAGGGCCCTCTCTGCGTAGTACCCACGTAGGTTTTCGAACCCTTCTCACTAAGCGAAACGAGCGGTTAGGTGAAACGTGGAGACCCACAGTGTTGTCTCACAGAGTTGAGTGTACGGCATTTTCCGCATAGGCCCTGCATAGGTTGTCAAACACTTCTCGCTTTGTGAAACGAGATGGGATTGGAAAGATGGTTTCCCCCGCAGCGTCTCAGAGAGTTGAGTATACGGCAGGTTCGTCGTAGTCTCCGGATGCTTTCTCAAACACTTCCAACTTAGTGAAACCCCGTGGTACTTGGAAGACGCTTTCCCCACAAGGTTGTGTCACAGAGTTGAGTGTACGTCACTTTCTACGTAAGCCTCCATAGGCTTTCAAACACGTCTGCCTTAGTGAACTGAGATGTTAGTTGAAAGGTGTTTTCCCCACCGTGTTGTTCCCCATAGCCGAGTATATGGCACTCAACGTCCACGTCCGCATACGTTTTCAAACTCTTCTAACTTAGGCAAACAAGGTGTTAGTTGAAAGATGGTTTCTCCACGGTATGTTTTCACAGAGTCGAGGACATGGCACTTTCCTCATGGTTCCTAGCAACGTTTTTCACGTACGTCTCACATGGTGAAACAAGATATTAGTTGGAAGATGGTTTCCCTAAAAACTGACAGTGGAGCAGATGGCACTTTCCGCCTCAGCCCCCCCCCCCCCCGCAAGTTTCGAAACACTCCTACAAAATGAACCCAGATGTTATTTGAAGGACGGTTTCACCACAGTCGTGTTGCGCAGAGTTGAGCACATTTCTTTGTAGCACTGGCATAGGTTTTCAACCACTTCGAAGTGAAGAGCAGTTAGCTGCAACATGGATTCACCACAGTGTTGTGTCACCGAGTTGAGTGCATGGTCTACGCGCCTAGGTCCCGTGTGTCTTCTCAGACACTTACTTGTAACCTAGTGAAACCAGAGGCTAGGAGAAAGACTCTTTCCCCCCACAGTGCTGTTTCACAGAGTTGAGTATATGGCACTCTCGGACTAGGCCCCACATGGTTTGCATCTACATCTAACATAGTGAATTAAAATGTGAGTTGGAGGACGGCTTCCCCAGGTGTTGTTTGACAGAGTGGAGTGTATGATTCTTGCGGTGTAGGCTCTGCATAAGTTTTCAAACACTTCTAACAGGGGAGCCCAGGCGGTATTTGAAAGGGTGGTCTCCGCACCGTGTTGTTTTACAGAGTTGGGCACATGGCACTTTCTACGTAGAACCGCATACGGTTCTCAAACACTTCTAAGTGAAACGAGAGGTTAGTTGAAAGGTGGAGTCCCCACAGTGTTGTTTCACAGAGTGGACCCGGTGGCCCCTTTGGCGCAGGCCCTACATGGGTTTTCAAACGCTTGTAACTTTGTGAAATGAGATGTTAGTTGAAAGATGGTTTCTCTACCGTGTCTCACAGAGTTGAGTTTGTGGCGCTTTCGGTGTCATCCCCGCGTGGTTTTCAAACACTTCTAACTTACTGAAACAACATGTTAGTTGGAAGAGGGTTTCCCCGACTGTGTTGCGTCTCGGAGTTGAAAATATGGCGCTTTCCTCGTAGACGCTGGATAGTTTTCAAACAGGCTCGAAGCAGGGAAACCAGATGTTAGTTGAAAGATCGTTTTGCCACACCATTGTCTCTCACAGTCGAGTCCATGCCACTTAACCGTTAGGCTTCCCATGGGTTTTCAAAGACTTCTACCTTAGGGAAACCAGATGGTAGTTGAACGCAGTTGCACTACGCGCAGTGAGAAGGTAATTGAAAGGTCGTTTCACCCCAGTGTTGTTTGATTGAGTGGCGCGTATGGCGCTAGCCACATGGGCCCCGCATGTGTTTTCAAAAAGACTTGTAAGCGTGAAACCAGAGAGTAGTTGAACGATCCTTTCACCACGCTGGTACTCACACAGTTGAGTATAGGGCACCTTGCGATTAGGCAATCCTATGAGGGCATAGGATTGCCACACACTGCTCCCTTAGAGAAACCAGCTGGTAGTTGAAGACCGTTTTCCCACAGCGTTGCTTCACAGAGTTGAGTATATGGCACGGTCTTCATAGGCCCCTCAGGGGTTTCAAACACTTGTAACTTAGTGGTCCAGTTTTTAGTTAAAAGTCAGTTTCTCCCGTGTTGTTTCACAGAGTTGAGCGTACGGTGGGTGCTATGCACCTAAGCCCCCTCCCCCCGTCTTTTCAAACCCTTGTAACGTCGCGAATCCAGATGCTCGGAGAAAGACTGTGTCACCATAGTGTCTGTGCTCGGAGTTGAGCGTATGGCACTTTCGTTGTGGGCCCCGCATGGTTTTCAAACACATCGACCTTAGGGAAATAAGATGTGAGTTGGAGGACGGCTTCCTCCAAGTGTTGTCTGACACAGCGCAATGTAAGATACGCTCGGTGTAGCCGCCGCATGGCATTTCAAACACGTCTGACAAGGGAACCCAGGTGATATGTGGGGGATGGTATCACCACGCTGTTGTTTTACAGAGTTGAGCATATGGCACTCTGCGTAGTCCCTGCATAGGTCTTCAAACACTTGGAACTTAGCGCACCAAGCTGTTAGTTGAAAGAGGGTTTCTCCACAGGATCCTCTACAGTGTCCTGTACATGTCACTCTCCACGTCGTTCCCCACATAGACCTTCACAGACTTCTACGCGACACGACACGTTTCATTGACAGGCTATTTCCACAAAGTGCATTTTGACAGAGTTGAGGATGTGGCGCTTTCACCATAAGCCCTGCATTGATTTTCCAACACGTCGAACCTAGCGAAACAAGATGGTAGTTGAACGATTGTTTTCATTGCACTGCTGCTTCACGGAATCGAGTGGATGGCACTTTCATGTATCCCAAGCACAGGTTTCCAAACACTTGAACCTCAGTGAAACCAGATGTTAGTCGAACAGTGGTCTCCTCACAGAGTTGTGTGTATGGGCACCTTGCGCAGGCCACTCAAGTGTTTCTAAACACTTCAGACTCTGTGAAACCAGGTATTAGTTGAAAGACGGTTGCCCCACAGTGTTGTTTCACGGGGAGATGGGTATTTAGCACCTTCCGCTTAGGCCCCTCATAGGTTTTCAAACACTTCCACCTTAGCGTAAGGGGCTGTTACTTGAACGGTGGTTTCCCCCGCAACGTATCAGACAGGTGCGTATGTGGCACTTTTGACGTCGCCCCCCCGCATGGGTGTTCAAGCACACTAAGTTAGCGAAACCAGATGTCAACTGATAGAGGTTTGCACCACACAAACGTTTCACAGGGTTGAGTACCGGGCACTTGGGCTGGAGTCCCCGCATGAGCTTCTAGCCACTTCTAGTGTCGTGAAACAAGACATTAGTTGAAAGATGCGTTGTTTGCCAGAGTTGACTACGTGGCACTTTTATGCATAGGTTTTGGAACACGCCTGGCAACGTGAAACCGTTAAGTTAGTTGAAAGACGGTTTCCCCACAGCAGTTTTTAGAGTCGAGTATATGTCACTTTCCCCATAGTCCCCAGTGTATGTTCTAAAGCAGTCCTGACAGTGGAACAAGTTGTTAATGGAAAGATTGTTCTCCCACGATATTGTTTCACAGAGTGGAGTGTATGGCACCTTCCCCTAGGTGCCTCATAGGTTTTTAAGCTTTCCTAAATTTCTGAAATCAGACGGTAGTTGAAAGAGGTTTTCACCCCAGTGTTGTCTCAGAGAGTTGAGTATACGGCACTTTCCTCATAGACCCGGCACAGGGTTTCAAGTACTTCTGTTAGCGAAACAAGATATTAGTTGAAAGACCGTTTCTCCATAATACCCTTTCGCACAATCAAGTGTATGCCACTTTCATCGTAATTCCCCGAAAATGTTGACAGAAACTTCTAACGGTGGAACAAGATGTTAGTTGAAGGATGGTTTCACCACACTGTTGTTTCACGGAGCGGAGTGATGGCGCTTTCCGTATGGTTGCCCGCGTGGGTTTTCTAACACTTACAAAGTAGTGACATCAAATGGTAGTCGAAAGATGGTTTCACCACAGTGTTGTCTCACAGAGTGGAGGATATGGCGCTTCTCTCACAGTTGCTCGCGTACGTTTTCCATCCCGTCCAAATTAGTGAAACGGAATGTTTCTTGAAAGAGGGTTCCCCAAAGTGTTGTTGTTTCCCATATTTGAGTATAAGGCACTTTCCCTGTAGGTGTCGCATAGGTGGTTTTCAAACTCTTCCAGCCTTGTGCAACAAGAGGTTAGTTAGTTGACTGAGGGTTTGAGCAGACTCTTGTGCAGAGTTGAGTGTATGGCACTTTCCGCATGGGCTCCGCATAGGTTTCAAAGATGTTTTTAATCGTAGGGATACCAGATGTCAGTCGAAAGACGTTTCATACCGTCGTGCATACGGCAGTTTCGGTGTTGGCCCCGCATGGGTCTTCAAACACGTCTACCTTGGTGAAACCCGACGTTAGTGGATAGATGGTTTCACCACACGGTTGTTTCCCAGGGTTGGGTGCATGGCACATTCGGTGTAGGCCCCACATGGGTCTTCAAACTAAGAGGGGTCTAATGTACTGAAACAGGAGGCGGGTTGAAAGACGGTTTCCGCACAGTGTTATTTGCCAGACTCGAGTATATGACACTTTATTCGTAGGCCCCACATAGGTTGTCGGATACCTCCAACAGAGTGAGACCCGATGGTAGTTGAAGGATGGTTTCTCCACGGTAAGATTTCAGCGTGGAGTGCATCTCGTTTTCCTCATAGGTTTTCAAACACTTCTCAGCGAAGCAAGATGCTAGTTGGTAAACGGCTTATTTATGAAACGTGTCACGTACCTAACGCGGTGTAAGATCACTGCGCGGAAACTTCTTTCAACTAACAACTTGTTCCGCAAAGTTAGAAGTGTGGGCATCCTAGGCATAGAAGTAACAAGGAAAGTGCACTTCGCTCACTTTGTCAACAGGATCGTTGTAGACAAACCACTTTTCAAATAACATCTGGTTTAACTAAGTGGGAAGTGTTTGCAAACGCTTGCGGGGCCGCAAAGACACTGCCCTGTACTCAGCGCTGTGACACACCAGTGTGGTGATGCCTTAGGCCAACTAACGTGTGCTTTTCAAGTGTTTGAAAACCCATGTGGGGACGAAACGGAAAGCGCCATAGGCTGAAGTGTATGAAACACTGTGGGGGAAACCACCTTCCAACTAAAATCCTGTTTCAGTATGTTGGAAGCGTTTGCAAACCTCTGCGGGGCTTAGGCGGAAATGCCTCCACGCAGCTCTGTGAAACAACCACGGGGAAAGAGTCTTTCACCTAACATGAGGTTTCGCTAAGTGAGAACTCTTTGAACACCTATGCGGGGCCTACAGGGTAAGGGACCACAGAGTCACCTCCGTGAAACAACACCGTGGGGGAAACCGACTTTCAAGTAACATCTATCTATCTGATTTCCCAGAGTGAGAAGTGTTTGAAAACCCATGCAGGGCCTGGGCGGAGAGGGCCCGTACGCTCAACTCCGTGACAAAACACTGTGGGGTATCCAGCTTGCGACTTACCTCTTGTTTCGCCAAGTAGAATAGGAAAGCCTAGGTGGGTCCTACGGGGAAAGTGCCACGCACTCAACTCTGTGAAACAGAAACGTGTGAGGGAAACATCTTTCCACTCTCATCTTGTTTCACCAAGTTAACAATGTTTCAAAGCAACTGCAGCCACCCACAGCGAGTGTGCCTTATACTCAATACCATGAAACACTCTAGGGAAATCTTTCTCCCATCGTCTTATTCATTAAGTTTGAAGCGTTTGGACACCTATGCGGAGCCTAGGTGGAAAGTTCTATGTACTCAACTCTACCAGGCCGCACTTGAGGGAAACTATCTTTCAACTAACATCTTGTTTCACTTAAGTCACAAGTGTTTGAGGAAACACTGCAGGCCCCTACCCCGACCAGTGCCTTGTACCTAACTTTAGGAAGTACCGTGGGGATACCATCATCCAACTAACGGCTACGTTTCACCATGTGAGAAACGTTAGCCAATACGTGCGGGGCCTACACGGAAAGTGCCTTATACTCACCTCTGGAAAAAAGAGTGACACACCGGGTTTCGCTACGTTAAAATTGCTTGAAAACTAGGCGGGACCTAGAGGTGCCCTGGGCACCGTCACGGCCGAGAGACAATCTCCCAACATCTGGTTTCGCTCGGTGACAAGTGTTTAAAACACATGCGGGGCCTATGTGGAGAGTACCCAACACTCAACTCCGTGAAACAACACTGTGGGGAAACCACCGTTCAACCTCTATGTGGTTCCTTTGAGGTAGAAGTGTTTGAAAGCCTATGAGAGGCCAACTGGTTAAGTGCCATACCTACGCTCAACGGTGAACAACGACGCTGTGCTAAAACAATAGTTCAACTAACATCCGGTTACACGCATTTAAAATAAGTGTTTGAAAACTATTCAGGGTCTGTGAGGAGAGTGCCCTATGCTCAACTCTGTGACAGAACGCAGTGGGGACACCATCTTCCGACTAACCTGTGTCAGTTTGAAAACCATGAGGAGCTACACCCGAAAGGGACTTACTCTATGAGACGCCCTAGGGAAACCGTCTTTGAAGTAACTTCTCGTTTCACAAACTTACCAGTGTTTGAAAACCCGTGCATGCAAGGCCTGCGCCGAAAGTGCCTATCGTCAACTCTGTGAAACAACACTGTGGGCCTCCACGTTTCAACCAGCCTCTCGTTTCACTTAGTGAGAAGGGTTTGAAAACCTACGCGCGTTCTACGCAACGAGTGCCATATGCTCAACTCTGTAAAGCAACACTGGTGAAACCATCCTTCAAATAGCATCATGGTTCACTGTTAGAAGTGTTTTGAAAACCTATGCGGAGCCTACCCCGAGACTATCTTACACTGCACTCTGGCAAAGACTTTGGGGAAGCCGTCCTTCAACTGGCATCTTACTTCACTATGTCGCATGTGGTTGCAAACCATGCGGCGCCTACAGCCAAAGTGCCATCCATATACTCGACTCTGTGAAACAACACTGTGGGGAAACGGGTTCCACTAACACCTGGTTTCACTACGTTAGAAGTGTGTGAGAAACCCGGCGGGCCCTCTGTCAAACTGCACGTTGCAGGAGCCATCTTTTAGCTAACTAATCTTACATCTCTAAATGGATGGATGGCACGCATGTTATATATATTGTTTGTGTCTGTGTATGTTATTTGTGTGGTGAATGTGGTGTGTATATGGTGTGTCAGTGCTTTGTGGGTGCGGTATGTGTCCTTCTGTGTTGTCCTCAAGTGTCATAGATGTGTTGTGATTGTACTATATCAGCTATGTATGCGCCGCATAGAACGTATGTGCGTGTATGGTCTTTCTATGGCATGTGTGTTTTGTATGTGGTGCACGTGTGGTTTTGCGGTGTGGCATACGGGTGGAGTTTGGGCAGTAAAAGTGTGGTGTGTGTGGCGTGCGTGGTGTCCGTATTCCATAGATGAATGGATTCTCATGGGGTGTGTGTTGTAGATGTGGTGTCTGTGTAGTGTAAGTGCGTTGTGTGCGGTATACGTTTGGCACGTATGTGGGGTATATACGGAGTGTGTTTGTGTGCCATACGTGTGTACGGTGTGTATATGTGTGGTACGTGTATTAGGTGTGGTAAGTAGTGTGTGGAAGATGTCTGTGTGATGTGTGTGGTGACTGGGTGAGGTGTTTGTGTGGTATTCACGTGTCATGCGAGGTATGTGTGTACCCTGTTGTGTGTTCGGGGTAGGAGTGATGTGGCTGTGTGGCATATGTGTCACAGTTGTGTCTCTATGTGCAGTGTGTGTGTCGTGTCCTTGTAGTCGATGCGTAGAGGAGGGAGCATCTGTCTTCCGTATACGTGGCGTAGGTTTGGGGAGTGGGGTGTGTATGTGGAGGGTGTATGCGTGGTATACGAGCAGTGGTTTGTTTGGAAACTGTGTGCTGTATATGTGTTGAGTGTGGTAATACTGTGCGAGCGTGATAACTGTGGGTGTGTGGGGCATGTGTGATGTGTGTTGGATATGTCTGTGGCATATGCAAGGTGAGTGAGTGTGTGGTGAGCATGTGGTGTGTGTGATGTATGCACGGGTAGACGGTGTGTGTGTCACGCAGGTGTTGTGTGTCGTAGGAAGGTGGCCAATGCGGCGTGCCAGGTGTGTGGAATGTGCAGGGTGTGCGTGTATGTGTGTTACAAGTGTCTTGAGTGTATTGCACGGGTGGCCGTGTGTGGTGTGTTTTCCTTAAATGCTTTGGGTTTGTGTGTTGTGTGTTTGCGTAGTGTGGTATGTGTGATATATGTGTGGGTTTCCGTGTAAATTCGTGTCTTGTGTAGGTTGCACGTTAGTTGAAAGTGCACTTTGACAGAGTTGATTGAGTATATGGCACTTTCCACATAGTCCCCGCCTAGGTTTTCAACCACTTCTAACTCAGTGAAACAAGATGTTAGCAACACGATGGGTTTTCCCCCACAGTGTTATCCCACAGAGTTGAGTGTATGGCACGTTCGTCGTCGTTCCCAGCGGTTTTTCAAACGCTTCTAACAGGGAGAAACAAGACGCTAGTTGAAAGACGGTTTCCCCAAAGTGCCGCTTTGACAGAGCTGAACATACGGCACTTTCTCTCTGCACAGTCCCTGAATAATTTTTCAAACCCTTCTAACTTAGTGAAACTAGATGTTAGTTCAAAGGATGCTCTCCCACCGTGTTGGTTCCCAGAGATGAGTGTATGGCAGTGACCTTGGAGGCCCTGCATAGGTTCTCACAACTTCCAACTTGGTGAGACACGTTAGTTGAAAGATGCTTTCTCCACAGGAGTCTTTTGCGATGGCTGGTATATGTGACTTTCCACATCCTTCCCTGCATAGGTGGCCAAACCCTTCTCACGTAGTGAAACGACAGGCTAGTAGTTACAAGATATTTTCCCCACGGTGTTGTATCACAGGGTTTGAGTGTATACTCAAACAGGGCACTTACCCTGTAGGCCCCGCGTAGGTTTTCAAACAGTTCTCACTGAGCGAAACCACATATTAGGTGAAAGCTGGTCTCGCTACAGGGTTGTTTCGCAGGATTGGGTATACGGCCCTTTCCGCATGGGCCCGCCTAAGTTTTTCAAACACTTCTAACTTAGAGAAACCAGATGCGAGTTGAAAGATGGTTTCTCCACAGTATGTGTCCTCTGAATCGAGAATTCCGAGGAACTCGAGAATTCCGTTGAAGGCGAATCTTCGTTCCCAGGAGTTTCTCGAACACTTCTAACATGGTGAAATAAGATGGTAGTGGAAAGATGGTTACCCCAAAAGCCGCTTGACAGAGTGGAGTGTATGACACTTTCCGCCTTAGCCCCCACAGGTTTGCCAACACTTCTTACTTAGTGAAACAAGATGTGAGTGGAAAGATGGTTTCCCGGCAGTGTTGTTTCACAGGGTTGAGGGTATGGCACTTTCCTTCTAGGCCCCACGTGGGTTTTCCAACACTTCCACGTTAGTGGAGCCAGAGGTGAGTGGAAAGATGGTTTCCGTAGGGTGCAGATTGACTGAGTTGTGTACATGACACTTCACTCTCCACACAGCCCCCTCCCCCCCCCCATAGGTGTTCCAACACCTCCCACTTTGTGACACCAGATGTTAGGTGAAAGATGGTTTCTCCACAGGATTCTTTCACAGCGGCTGGTGTATGTCACTTTCCACATCGTTCCCCACATAGGTTTTCAAACTCTTCTAACCTAGCGATTGCTACAAGCTGTTAGTTGAATGTTGGTTTCCCCAGAGTGAAGTCTGACGGAGTACATGGAACTTGACGCGTAGTCCCCGCGCAGGTTTTCAAGCCCTTGGAACTGAGTGAATCTAGGTGTCAGCTAAAAGATGGAGTCCTCAGAGTGTGCCTTCACGCGGGTGACTCTACGGCACCTACCTTGCAGGCCCCGTGCCGTTGTCAGACAGCTCTCTTTTAGTGCAGCAAGATATTAGGAGAAAGACCGTTTCGCCACACCGTGTTTCACATGATGGAGTGTAAGGGCACCTTTTTCTACGCAAGCCACCGTAGGTTCGCAAACACTTGGACCTGAGTGAAATGAGATGCTAGCTGAAAGATGGTTTCTCCACAGGGTGGAGGGTGACTTTCCGCGTCGTTCTCCGCATAGGATTTCAAACAATGCCAACCCGGTGATACAAGATGTTCCTGGAAAGATGGTTTCCCCAAATGTGCAGCTGCACAAAGGTGAGCGTATGGCACTTTCAATAGAGGCCTCCCATCACGGTTCCGCCTCTTCTCACGTAGGGAAAGGAGACGTTAGCTGAAAGGTGTTTCCTCGCCCCCGCCCCCGCCCCCCACGGTTTTGTTTCACACGGTCGAGGACAGAGCACTTGCCGTGTACGTCTGCATACGCTTTCAAACTCTTGCAACTTAGTCAAACAAGATGTCAGCTGAGAGATGGTGTCTCTGCAGGACTCTTTCAGAGTATCGAGTACGCGTCACTTTCCACATCGTGCCCCGCATAGGTTTTCAAACGCTTCTGACTTAGTGATGCAAGATGTCAGTTGAAGGGCGGTTTCCCCGAAGGGCAAACCTTTGACAGAGTTGAGGGGCACGCGCCGCATAAAGCCCCCACAGGCTTCACACGCTTCTTACCTGGTGAAACCCAATGTAGTTGAAAGACGGTTTCCCCAACAGTGTTGTTTCACAGCGCTGAGGGTCCAGGCCCCACATGGGATTGCAAACACTTCCAAGTTGGTGGAAGCAGAGGAGAGTGGAAAGCGTTTCTCCAAAGTGCAGTTTGCCCGAGTCGAGTATATGGCACCTTCCACTGAGGCCCCACGATAGGCGTTTGCTCAAACGCTGGTCTAACTTAGCGATGCAAGATGTTCCTTCCCAGAGCAGAGTTTGTGGCACTGACCTTACGTGTGGGCGCCGCATAGGTTTTCAAACAGTTCTCCCTCAGTGAGCCAAGATGTTAGTTGCAAGATGGCTTCTCCACAGGACTTTCTCACAATGCCGAGTAAATGTCACTTGCCCCTTCTTTGCCCGCAGAGGATCTCCGGCAAATCTAACCTAGTGACGCGGGATGTTATTTGAAAGGTGGTTTCCCCAAAGTGCCTCTTGACAGAGTCGCGTATATGGCACCTTCGTCATAGGCCCCGAATGCGTTTTCAGACACCTCTGCCCAGTGCAACGTGATGTCAGCCCACAGTATTCTCTCCCACTGTCGAGTATATGTCACTTTCCCCCTGGCTCCCCACAGAGGGTTTCAAACACTTCTACGTTAGTGATGCAAGCTGTTAGCCAGAAGATGGCTCCTGCAATGTGCAGTGTGACAGTGCTCTGTATATATATATATATATATATATGTTTATGTATATATATGTGTATATAAGTATATATATGTATATGTATATATGTATATATACATACATACGGCACTTTGTGCTTAGGCCCCGACGGGTTTCTCAAGCACTTCCAACTTAATGAAACCACGTGGTAGTTGAAACGGTCTCCCTCCCCACAGTGTTGTTTCACAGAGTTGAGTATATGGCACTTTCGCTGTAGGCCCCGCGCGAACGGTTTGCAGCCACAGCTAACAAACATAGTGAGCGAGCGAAGTAAGCTGTTAGTTGAAGGACGGCTTCTCCGCCCTCCCCCCTCCCCACACACACACCCCAGGTGTTGTTTGACAGAGTGGGGTGTCTCATCCTTTCGGTGTGAGCTCCGCATAGCTTTTCAGACACGTCCAACAAGGGAACCCAGGTGCTCTTCGAAGGATGGTTTCACCCCGGTGTTGTTTTACAGAGTTGAGCACATGGCACTTTCTGCGTCGGAAGCCCCTCGTTTCTGAAACTCTTCTCAGTAAGGGAAACGAGAGGTGTGTTGAAAGGTGGCGTCTCCACGGTGTTGTTTCACAGAGTTGACGCTACGGCACTTTCGTCGCAGGTCCCGCATGGGTCTTGAAGCCCTTGTCACTTTGGGAAACGAGCTGTTATTGGAAAAGTGGTTTCCCCCCAGTGTCTCACAGAGTTGAGGGTAGGGCCCTTGCCGCGTAGACCCCCCCCCCCCAACAGTTTCCAAACACTCTTAAGTTAGTGAAACCAGGTGTTAGTTGAGTGCTCGTTTCAGCACACCATCGTTTCTCACGGTTGAGTAGACGGCACTCAACCGTTAGGCTTCTCGTAGGTTTTCAAACCCTTCTACCCTAGAGAAACCACATGGCAGTAGAAGGGCGGTTTCCCCACAGTGTTGTTTCCTAGAGTTGAGAGCGCACGGTCCCGTGCGCTAGGCGCCTGCGAGCCTTTTGAAACACCTGTGGCTTAGTGCAACCAGATGCTAAGAGACAGATTGTGTCCGCACAGCGTCGTCTCACAGGGTTCAGTATATGGCACTCTCGTTGTAGGCCCCGCAACGTTTGGAGCCACGTCTACCTTAGCGAAGTGAGATGTCAGTGGAACGACGGCTTTCACCAAGTGTTATTTGCCAGAGCGCAGCGTGAGATACTTTCGGGCTAGGCTCCGCGTGGCTTTCCAAACACTTCTAACGAGGGAACCCAGATGCTGTTTGAAGGAGGGTTTCACCTCAGTGTTGTTTTACAGAGTTGCGCACAGGGCCCTCTCTGCGTAGTACCCACGTAGGTTTTCGAACCCTTCTCACTAAGCGAAACGAGCGGTTAGGTGAAACGTGGAGACCCACAGTGTTGTCTCACAGAGTTGAGTGTACGGCATTTTCCGCATAGGCCCTGCATAGGTTGTCAAACACTTCTCGCTTTGTGAAACGAGATGGGATTGGAAAGATGGTTTCCCCCGCAGCGTCTCAGAGAGTTGAGTATACGGCAGGTTCGTCGTAGTCTCCGGATGCTTTCTCAAACACTTCCAACTTAGTGAAACCCCGTGGTACTTGGAAGACGCTTTCCCCACAAGGTTGTGTCACAGAGTTGAGTGTACGTCACTTTCTACGTAAGCCTCCATAGGCTTTCAAACACGTCTGCCTTAGTGAACTGAGATGTTAGTTGAAAGGTGTTTTCCCCACCGTGTTGTTCCCCATAGCCGAGTATATGGCACTCAACGTCCACGTCCGCATACGTTTTCAAACTCTTCTAACTTAGGCAAACAAGGTGTTAGTTGAAAGATGGTTTCTCCACGGTATGTTTTCACAGAGTCGAGGACATGGCACTTTCCTCATGGTTCCTAGCAACGTTTTTCACGTACGTCTCACATGGTGAAACAAGATATTAGTTGGAAGATGGTTTCCCTAAAAACTGACAGTGGAGCAGATGGCACTTTCCGCCTCAGCACCCCCCCCCCCCCGCAAGTTTCGAAACACTCCTACAAAATGAACCCAGATGTTATTTGAAGGACGGTTTCACCACAGTCGTGTTGCGCAGAGTTGAGCACATTTCTTTGTAGCACTGGCATAGGTTTTCAACCACTTCGAAGTGAAGAGCAGTTAGCTGCAACATGGATTCACCACAGTGTTGTGTCACCGAGTTGAGTGCATGGTCTACGCGCCTAGGTCCCGTGTGTCTTCTCAGACACTTACTTGTAACCTAGTGAAACCAGAGGCTAGGAGAAAGACTCTTTCCCCCCACAGTGCTGTTTCACAGAGTTGAGTATATGGCACTCTCGGACTAGGCCCCACATGGTTTGCATCTACATCTAACATAGTGAATTAAAATGTGAGTTGGAGGACGGCTTCCCCAGGTGTTGTTTGACAGAGTGGAGTGTATGATTCTTGCGGTGTAGGCTCTGCATAAGTTTTCAAACACTTCTAACAGGGGAGCCCAGGCGGTATTTGAAAGGGTGGTCTCCGCACCGTGTTGTTTTACAGAGTTGGGCACATGGCACTTTCTACGTAGAACCGCATACGGTTCTCAAACACTTCTAAGTGAAACGAGAGGTTAGTTGAAAGGTGGAGTCCCCACAGTGTTGTTTCACAGAGTGGACCCGGTGGCCCCTTCGGCGCAGGCCCTACATGGGTTTTCAAACGCTTGTAACTTTGTGAAATGAGATGTTAGTTGAAAGATGGTTTCTCCACCGTGTCTCACAGAGTTGAGTTTGTGGCGCTTTCGGTGTCATCCCCGCGTGGTTTTCAAACACTTCTAACTTACTGAAACAACATGTTAGTTGGAAGAGGGTTTCCCCGACTGTGTTGCGTCTCGGAGTTGAAAATATGGCGCTTTCCTCGTAGACCCTGGATAGTTTTCAAACAGGCTCGAAGCAGGGAAACCAGATGTTAGTTGAAAGATCGTTTTGCCACACCATTGTCTCTCACAGTCGAGTCCATGCCACTTAACCGTTAGGCTTCCCATGGGTTTTCAAAGACTTCTACCTTAGGGAAACCAGATGGTAGTTGAACGCAGTTGCACTACGCGCAGTGAGAAGGTAATTGAAAGGTCGTTTCACCCCAGTGTTGTTTGATTGAGTGGCGCGTATGGCGCTAGCCACATGGGCCCCGCATGTGTTTTCAAAAAGACTTGTAAGCGTGAAACCAGAGAGTAGTTGAACGATCCTTTCACCACGCTGGTACTCACACAGTTGAGTATAGGGCACCTTGCGATTAGGCAATCCTATGAGGGCATAGGATTGCCACACACTGCTCCCTTAGAGAAACCAGCTGGTAGTTGAAGACCGTTTTCCCACAGCGTTGCTTCACAGAGTTGAGTATATGGCACGGTCTTCATAGGCCCCTCAGGGGTTTCAAACACTTGTAACTTAGTGGTCCAGTTTTTAGTTAAAAGTCAGTTTCTCCCGTGTTGTTTCACAGAGTTGAGCGTACGGTGGGTGCTATGCACCTAAGCCCCCTCCCCCCGTCTTTTCAAACCCTTGTAACGTCGCGAATCCAGATGCTCGGAGAAAGACTGTGTCACCATAGTGTCTGTGCTCGGAGTTGAGCGTATGGCACTTTCGTTGTGGGCCCCGCATGGTTTTCAAACACATCGACCTTAGGGAAATAAGATGTGAGTTGGAGGACGGCTTCCTCCAAGTGTTGTCTGACACAGCGCAATGTAAGATAGGCTCGGTGTAGCCGCCGCATGGCATTTCAAACACGTCTGACAAGGGAACCCAGGTGATATGTGGGGGATGGTATCACCACGCTGTTGTTTTACAGAGTTGAGCATATGGCACTCTGCGTAGTCCCTGCATAGGTCTTCAAACACTTGGAACTTAGCGCACCAAGCTGTTAGTTGAAAGAGGGTTTCTCCACAGGATCCTCTACAGTGTCCTGTACATGTCACTCTCCACGTCGTTCCCCACATAGACCTTCACAGACTTCTACGCGACACGACACGTTTCATTGACAGGCTATTTCCACAAAGTGCATTTTGACAGAGTTGAGGATGTGGCGCTTTCACCATAAGCCCTGCATTGATTTTCCAACACGTCGAACCTAGCGAAACAAGATGGTAGTTGAACGATTGTTTTCATTGCACTGCTGCTTCACGGAATCGAGTGGATGGCACTTTCATGTATCCCAAGCACAGGTTTCCAAACACTTGAACCTCAGTGAAACCAGATGTTAGTCGAACAGTGGTCTCCTCACAGAGTTGTGTGTATGGGCACCTTGCGCAGGCCACTCAAGTGTTTCTAAACACTTCAGACTCTGTGAAACCAGGTATTAGTTGAAAGACGGTTGCCCCACAGTGTTGTTTCACGGGGAGATGGGTATTTAGCACCTTCCGCTTAGGCCCCTCATAGGTTTTCAAACACTTCCACCTTAGCGTAAGGGGCTGTTACTTGAACGGTGGTTTCCCCCGCAACGTATCAGACAGGTGCGTATGTGGCACTTTTGACGTCGCCCCCCCGCATGGGTGTTCAAGCACACTAAGTTAGCGAAACCAGATGTCAACTGATAGAGGTTTGCACCACACAAACGTTTCACAGGGTTGAGTACCGGGCACTTGGGCTGGAGTCCCCGCATGAGCTTCTAGCCACTTCTAGTGTCGTGAAACAAGACATTAGTTGAAAGATGCGTTGTTTGCCAGAGTTGACTACGTGGCACTTTTATGCATAGGTTTTGGAACACGCCTGGCAACGTGAAACCGTTAAGTTAGTTGAAAGACGGTTTCCCCACAGCAGTTTTTAGAGTCGAGTATATGTCACTTTCCCCATAGTCCCCAGTGTATGTTCTAAAGCAGTCCTGACAGTGGAACAAGTTGTTAATGGAAAGATTGTTCTCCCACGATATTGTTTCACAGAGTGGAGTGTATGGCACCTTCCCCTAGGTGCCTCATAGGTTTTTAAGCTTTCCTAAATTTCTGAAATCAGACGGTAGTTGAAAGAGGTTTTCACCCCAGTGTTGTCTCAGAGAGTTGAGTATACGGCACTTTCCTCATAGACCCGGCACAGGGTTTCAAGTACTTCTGTTAGCGAAACAAGATATTAGTTGAAAGACCGTTTCTCCATAATACCCTTTCGCACAATCAAGTGTATGCCACTTTCATCGTAATTCCCCGAAAATGTTGACAGAAACTTCTAACGGTGGAACAAGATGTTAGTTGAAGGATGGTTTCACCACACTGTTGTTTCACGGAGCGGAGTGATGGCGCTTTCCGTATGGTTGCCCGCGTGGGTTTTCTAACACTTACAAAGTAGTGACATCAAATGGTAGTCGAAAGATGGTTTCACCACAGTGTTGTCTCACAGAGTGGAGGATATGGCGCTTCTCTCACAGTTGCTCGCGTACGTTTTCCATCCCGTCCAAATTAGTGAAACGGAATGTTTCTTGAAAGAGGGTTCCCCAAAGTGTTGTTGTTTCCCATATTTGAGTATAAGGCACTTTCCCTGTAGGTGTCGCATAGGTGGTTTTCAAACTCTTCCAGCCTTGTGCAACAAGAGGTTAGTTAGTTGACTGAGGGTTTGAGCAGACTCTTGTGCAGAGTTGAGTGTATGGCACTTTCCGCATGGGCTCCGCATAGGTTTCAAAGATGTTTTTAATCGTAGGGATACCAGATGTCAGTCGAAAGACGTTTCATACCGTCGTGCATACGGCAGTTTCGGTGTTGGCCCCGCATGGGTCTTCAAACACGTCTACCTTGGTGAAACCCGACGTTAGTGGATAGATGGTTTCACCACACGGTTGTTTCCCAGGGTTGGGTGCATGGCACATTCGGTGTAGGCCCCACATGGGTCTTCAAACTAAGAGGGGTCTAATGTACTGAAACAGGAGGCGGGTTGAAAGACGGTTTCCGCACAGTGTTATTTGCCAGACTCGAGTATATGACACTTTATTCGTAGGCCCCACATAGGTTGTCGGATACCTCCAACAGAGTGAGACCCGATGGTAGTTGAAGGATGGTTTCTCCACGGTAAGATTTCAGCGTGGAGTGCATCTCGTTTTCCTCATAGGTTTTCAAACACTTCTCAGCGAAGCAAGATGCTAGTTGGTAAACGGCTTATTTATGAAACGTGTCACGTACCTAACGCGGTGTAAGATCACTGCGCGGAAACTTCTTTCAACTAACAACTTGTTCCGCAAAGTTAGAAGTGTGGGCATCCTAGGCATAGAAGTAACAAGGAAAGTGCACTTCGCTCACTTTGTCAACAGGATCGTTGTAGACAAACCACTTTTCAAATAACATCTGGTTTAACTAAGTGGGAAGTGTTTGCAAACGCTTGCGGGGCCGCAAAGACACTGCCCTGTACTCAGCGCTGTGACACACCAGTGTGGTGATGCCTTAGGCCAACTAACGTGTGCTTTTCAAGTGTTTGAAAACCCATGTGGGGACGAAACGGAAAGCGCCATAGGCTGAAGTGTATGAAACACTGTGGGGGAAACCACCTTCCAACTAAAATCCTGTTTCAGTATGTTGGAAGCGTTTGCAAACCTCTGCGGGGCTTAGGCGGAAATGCCTCCACGCAGCTCTGTGAAACAACCACGGGGAAAGAGTCTTTCACCTAACATGAGGTTTCGCTAAGTGAGAACTCTTTGAACACCTATGCGGGGCCTACAGGGTAAGGGACCACAGAGTCACCTCCGTGAAACAACACCGTGGGGGAAACCGACTTTCAAGTAACATCTATCTATCTGATTTCCCAGAGTGAGAAGTGTTTGAAAACCCATGCAGGGCCTGGGCGGAGAGGGCCCGTACGCTCAACTCCGTGACAAAACACTGTGGGGTATCCAGCTTGCGACTTACCTCTTGTTTCGCCAAGTAGAATAGGAAAGCCTAGGTGGGTCCTACGGGGAAAGTGCCACGCACTCAACTCTGTGAAACAGAAACGTGTGAGGGAAACATCTTTCCACTCTCATCTTGTTTCACCAAGTTAACAATGTTTCAAAGCAACTGCAGCCACCCACAGCGAGTGTGCCTTATACTCAATACCATGAAACACTCTAGGGAAATCTTTCTCCCATCGTCTTATTCATTAAGTTTGAAGCGTTTGGACACCTATGCGGAGCCTAGGTGGAAAGTTCTATGTACTCAACTCTACCAGGCCGCACTTGAGGGAAACTATCTTTCAACTAACATCTTGTTTCACTTAAGTCACAAGTGTTTGAGGAAACACTGCAGGCCCCTACCCCGACCAGTGCCTTGTACCTAACTTTAGGAAGTACCGTGGGGATACCATCATCCAACTAACGGCTACGTTTCACCATGTGAGAAACGTTAGCCAATACGTGCGGGGCCTACACGGAAAGTGCCTTATACTCACCTCTGGAAAAAAGAGTGACACACCGGGTTTCGCTACGTTAAAATTGCTTGAAAACTAGGCGGGACCTAGAGGTGCCCTGGGCACCGTCACGGCCGAGAGACAATCTCCCAACATCTGGTTTCGCTCGGTGACAAGTGTTTAAAACACATGCGGGGCCTATGTGGAGAG
The DNA here is from genome assembly GCF_028749965.1 of Puma concolor. Taxonomy (NCBI): domain Eukaryota; kingdom Metazoa; phylum Chordata; class Mammalia; order Carnivora; family Felidae; genus Puma; species Puma concolor. Next base: position 16,129 of record NW_028240143.1, on the reverse strand, counting down.
TACCCAACACTCAACTCCGTGAAACAACACTGTGGGGAAACCACCGTTCAACCTCTATGTGGTTCCTTTGAGGTAGAAGTGTTTGAAAGCCTATGAGAGGCCAACTGGTTAAGTGCCATACCTACGCTCAACGGTGAACAACGACGCTGTGCTAAAACAATAGTTCAACTAACATCCGGTTACACGCATTTAAAATAAGTGTTTGAAAACTATTCAGGGTCTGTGAGGAGAGTGCCCTATGCTCAACTCTGTGACAGAACGCAGTGGGGACACCATCTTCCGACTAACCTGTGTCAGTTTGAAAACCATGAGGAGCTACACCCGAAAGGGACTTACTCTATGAGACGCCCTAGGGAAACCGTCTTTGAAGTAACTTCTCGTTTCACAAACTTACCAGTGTTTGAAAACCCGTGCATGCAAGGCCTGCGCCGAAAGTGCCTATCGTCAACTCTGTGAAACAACACTGTGGGCCTCCACGTTTCAACCAGCCTCTCGTTTCACTTAGTGAGAAGGGTTTGAAAACCTACGCGCGTTCTACGCAACGAGTGCCATATGCTCAACTCTGTAAAGCAACACTGGTGAAACCATCCTTCAAATAGCATCATGGTTCACTGTTAGAAGTGTTTTGAAAACCTATGCGGAGCCTACCCCGAGACTATCTTACACTGCACTCTGGCAAAGACTTTGGGGAAGCCGTCCTTCAACTGGCATCTTACTTCACTATGTCGCATGTGGTTGCAAACCATGCGGCGCCTACAGCCAAAGTGCCATCCATATACTCGACTCTGTGAAACAACACTGTGGGGAAACGGGTTCCACTAACACCTGGTTTCACTACGTTAGAAGTGTGTGAGAAACCCGGCGGGCCCTCTGTCAAACTGCACGTTGCAGGAGCCATCTTTTAGCTAACTAATCTTACATCTCTAAATGGATGGATGGCACGCATGTTATATATATTGTTTGTGTCTGTGTATGTTATTTGTGTGGTGAATGTGGTGTGTATATGGTGTGTCAGTGCTTTGTGGGTGCGGTATGTGTCCTTCTGTGTTGTCCTCAAGTGTCATAGATGTGTTGTGATTGTACTATATCAGCTATGTATGCGCCGCATAGAACGTATGTGCGTGTATGGTCTTTCTATGGCATGTGTGTTTTGTATGTGGTGCACGTGTGGTTTTGCGGTGTGGCATACGGGTGGAGTTTGGGCAGTAAAAGTGTGGTGTGTGTGGCGTGCGTGGTGTCCGTATTCCATAGATGAATGGATTCTCATGGGGTGTGTGTTGTAGATGTGGTGTCTGTGTAGTGTAAGTGCGTTGTGTGCGGTATACGTTTGGCACGTATGTGGGGTATATACGGAGTGTGTTTGTGTGCCATACGTGTGTACGGTGTGTATATGTGTGGTACGTGTATTAGGTGTGGTAAGTAGTGTGTGGAAGATGTCTGTGTGATGTGTGTGGTGACTGGGTGAGGTGTTTGTGTGGTATTCACGTGTCATGCGAGGTATGTGTGTACCCTGTTGTGTGTTCGGGGTAGGAGTGATGTGGCTGTGTGGCATATGTGTCACAGTTGTGTCTCTATGTGCAGTGTGTGTGTCGTGTCCTTGTAGTCGATGCGTAGAGGAGGGAGCATCTGTCTTCCGTATACGTGGCGTAGGTTTGGGGAGTGGGGTGTGTATGTGGAGGGTGTATGCGTGGTATACGAGCAGTGGTTTGTTTGGAAACTGTGTGCTGTATATGTGTTGAGTGTGGTAATACTGTGCGAGCGTGATAACTGTGGGTGTGTGGGGCATGTGTGATGTGTGTTGGATATGTCTGTGGCATATGCAAGGTGAGTGAGTGTGTGGTGAGCATGTGGTGTGTGTGATGTATGCACGGGTAGACGGTGTGTGTGTCACGCAGGTGTTGTGTGTCGTAGGAAGGTGGCCAATGCGGCGTGCCAGGTGTGTGGAATGTGCAGGGTGTGCGTGTATGTGTGTTACAAGTGTCTTGAGTGTATTGCACGGGTGGCCGTGTGTGGTGTGTTTTCCTTAAATGCTTTGGGTTTGTGTGTTGTGTGTTTGCGTAGTGTGGTATGTGTGATATATGTGTGGGTTTCCGTGTAAATTCGTGTCTTGTGTAGGTTGCACGTTAGTTGAAAGTGCACTTTGACAGAGTTGATTGAGTATATGGCACTTTCCACATAGTCCCCGCCTAGGTTTTCAACCACTTCTAACTCAGTGAAACAAGATGTTAGCAACACGATGGGTTTTCCCCCACAGTGTTATCCCACAGAGTTGAGTGTATGGCACGTTCGTCGTCGTTCCCAGCGGTTTTTCAAACGCTTCTAACAGGGAGAAACAAGACGCTAGTTGAAAGACGGTTTCCCCAAAGTGCCGCTTTGACAGAGCTGAACATACGGCACTTTCTCTCTGCACAGTCCCTGAATAATTTTTCAAACCCTTCTAACTTAGTGAAACTAGATGTTAGTTCAAAGGATGCTCTCCCACCGTGTTGGTTCCCAGAGATGAGTGTATGGCAGTGACCTTGGAGGCCCTGCATAGGTTCTCACAACTTCCAACTTGGTGAGACACGTTAGTTGAAAGATGCTTTCTCCACAGGAGTCTTTTGCGATGGCTGGTATATGTGACTTTCCACATCCTTCCCTGCATAGGTGGCCAAACCCTTCTCACGTAGTGAAACGACAGGCTAGTAGTTACAAGATATTTTCCCCACGGTGTTGTATCACAGGGTTTGAGTGTATACTCAAACAGGGCACTTACCCTGTAGGCCCCGCGTAGGTTTTCAAACAGTTCTCACTGAGCGAAACCACATATTAGGTGAAAGCTGGTCTCGCTACAGGGTTGTTTCGCAGGATTGGGTATACGGCCCTTTCCGCATGGGCCCGCCTAAGTTTTTCAAACACTTCTAACTTAGAGAAACCAGATGCGAGTTGAAAGATGGTTTCTCCACAGTATGTGTCCTCTGAATCGAGAATTCCGAGGAACTCGAGAATTCCGTTGAAGGCGAATCTTCGTTCCCAGGAGTTTCTCGAACACTTCTAACATGGTGAAATAAGATGGTAGTGGAAAGATGGTTACCCCAAAAGCCGCTTGACAGAGTGGAGTGTATGACACTTTCCGCCTTAGCCCCCACAGGTTTGCCAACACTTCTTACTTAGTGAAACAAGATGTGAGTGGAAAGATGGTTTCCCGGCAGTGTTGTTTCACAGGGTTGAGGGTATGGCACTTTCCTTCTAGGCCCCACGTGGGTTTTCCAACACTTCCACGTTAGTGGAGCCAGAGGTGAGTGGAAAGATGGTTTCCGTAGGGTGCAGATTGACTGAGTTGTGTACATGACACTTCACTCTCCACACAGCCCCCTCCCCCCCCCCATAGGTGTTCCAACACCTCCCACTTTGTGACACCAGATGTTAGGTGAAAGATGGTTTCTCCACAGGATTCTTTCACAGCGGCTGGTGTATGTCACTTTCCACATCGTTCCCCACATAGGTTTTCAAACTCTTCTAACCTAGCGATTGCTACAAGCTGTTAGTTGAATGTTGGTTTCCCCAGAGTGAAGTCTGACGGAGTACATGGAACTTGACGCGTAGTCCCCGCGCAGGTTTTCAAGCCCTTGGAACTGAGTGAATCTAGGTGTCAGCTAAAAGATGGAGTCCTCAGAGTGTGCCTTCACGCGGGTGACTCTACGGCACCTACCTTGCAGGCCCCGTGCCGTTGTCAGACAGCTCTCTTTTAGTGCAGCAAGATATTAGGAGAAAGACCGTTTCGCCACACCGTGTTTCACATGATGGAGTGTAAGGGCACCTTTTTCTACGCAAGCCACCGTAGGTTCGCAAACACTTGGACCTGAGTGAAATGAGATGCTAGCTGAAAGATGGTTTCTCCACAGGGTGGAGGGTGACTTTCCGCGTCGTTCTCCGCATAGGATTTCAAACAATGCCAACCCGGTGATACAAGATGTTCCTGGAAAGATGGTTTCCCCAAATGTGCAGCTGCACAAAGGTGAGCGTATGGCACTTTCAATAGAGGCCTCCCATCACGGTTCCGCCTCTTCTCACGTAGGGAAAGGAGACGTTAGCTGAAAGGTGTTTCCTCGCCCCCGCCCCCGCCCCCCACGGTTTTGTTTCACACGGTCGAGGACAGAGCACTTGCCGTGTACGTCTGCATACGCTTTCAAACTCTTGCAACTTAGTCAAACAAGATGTCAGCTGAGAGATGGTGTCTCTGCAGGACTCTTTCAGAGTATCGAGTACGCGTCACTTTCCACATCGTGCCCCGCATAGGTTTTCAAACGCTTCTGACTTAGTGATGCAAGATGTCAGTTGAAGGGCGGTTTCCCCGAAGGGCAAACCTTTGACAGAGTTGAGGGGCACGCGCCGCATAAAGCCCCCACAGGCTTCACACGCTTCTTACCTGGTGAAACCCAATGTAGTTGAAAGACGGTTTCCCCAACAGTGTTGTTTCACAGCGCTGAGGGTCCAGGCCCCACATGGGATTGCAAACACTTCCAAGTTGGTGGAAGCAGAGGAGAGTGGAAAGCGTTTCTCCAAAGTGCAGTTTGCCCGAGTCGAGTATATGGCACCTTCCACTGAGGCCCCACGATAGGCGTTTGCTCAAACGCTGGTCTAACTTAGCGATGCAAGATGTTCCTTCCCAGAGCAGAGTTTGTGGCACTGACCTTACGTGTGGGCGCCGCATAGGTTTTCAAACAGTTCTCCCTCAGTGAGCCAAGATGTTAGTTGCAAGATGGCTTCTCCACAGGACTTTCTCACAATGCCGAGTAAATGTCACTTGCCCCTTCTTTGCCCGCAGAGGATCTCCGGCAAATCTAACCTAGTGACGCGGGATGTTATTTGAAAGGTGGTTTCCCCAAAGTGCCTCTTGACAGAGTCGCGTATATGGCACCTTCGTCATAGGCCCCGAATGCGTTTTCAGACACCTCTGCCCAGTGCAACGTGATGTCAGCCCACAGTATTCTCTCCCACTGTCGAGTATATGTCACTTTCCCCCTGGCTCCCCACAGAGGGTTTCAAACACTTCTACGTTAGTGATGCAAGCTGTTAGCCAGAAGATGGCTCCTGCAATGTGCAGTGTGACAGTGCTCTGTATATATATATATATATATATGTTTATGTATATATATGTGTATATAAGTATATATATGTATATGTATATATGTATATATACATACATACGGCACTTTGTGCTTAGGCCCCGACGGGTTTCTCAAGCACTTCCAACTTAATGAAACCACGTGGTAGTTGAAACGGTCTCCCTCCCCACAGTGTTGTTTCACAGAGTTGAGTATATGGCACTTTCGCTGTAGGCCCCGCGCGAACGGTTTGCAGCCACAGCTAACAAACATAGTGAGCGAGCGAAGTAAGCTGTTAGTTGAAGGACGGCTTCTCCGCCCTCCCCCCTCCCCACACACACACCCCAGGTGTTGTTTGACAGAGTGGGGTGTCTCATCCTTTCGGTGTGAGCTCCGCATAGCTTTTCAGACACGTCCAACAAGGGAACCCAGGTGCTCTTCGAAGGATGGTTTCACCCCGGTGTTGTTTTACAGAGTTGAGCACATGGCACTTTCTGCGTCGGAAGCCCCTCGTTTCTGAAACTCTTCTCAGTAAGGGAAACGAGAGGTGTGTTGAAAGGTGGCGTCTCCACGGTGTTGTTTCACAGAGTTGACGCTACGGCACTTTCGTCGCAGGTCCCGCATGGGTCTTGAAGCCCTTGTCACTTTGGGAAACGAGCTGTTATTGGAAAAGTGGTTTCCCCCCAGTGTCTCACAGAGTTGAGGGTAGGGCCCTTGCCGCGTAGACCCCCCCCCCCCAACAGTTTCCAAACACTCTTAAGTTAGTGAAACCAGGTGTTAGTTGAGTGCTCGTTTCAGCACACCATCGTTTCTCACGGTTGAGTAGACGGCACTCAACCGTTAGGCTTCTCGTAGGTTTTCAAACCCTTCTACCCTAGAGAAACCACATGGCAGTAGAAGGGCGGTTTCCCCACAGTGTTGTTTCCTAGAGTTGAGAGCGCACGGTCCCGTGCGCTAGGCGCCTGCGAGCCTTTTGAAACACCTGTGGCTTAGTGCAACCAGATGCTAAGAGACAGATTGTGTCCGCACAGCGTCGTCTCACAGGGTTCAGTATATGGCACTCTCGTTGTAGGCCCCGCAACGTTTGGAGCCACGTCTACCTTAGCGAAGTGAGATGTCAGTGGAACGACGGCTTTCACCAAGTGTTATTTGCCAGAGCGCAGCGTGAGATACTTTCGGGCTAGGCTCCGCGTGGCTTTCCAAACACTTCTAACGAGGGAACCCAGATGCTGTTTGAAGGAGGGTTTCACCTCAGTGTTGTTTTACAGAGTTGCGCACAGGGCCCTCTCTGCGTAGTACCCACGTAGGTTTTCGAACCCTTCTCACTAAGCGAAACGAGCGGTTAGGTGAAACGTGGAGACCCACAGTGTTGTCTCACAGAGTTGAGTGTACGGCATTTTCCGCATAGGCCCTGCATAGGTTGTCAAACACTTCTCGCTTTGTGAAACGAGATGGGATTGGAAAGATGGTTTCCCCCGCAGCGTCTCAGAGAGTTGAGTATACGGCAGGTTCGTCGTAGTCTCCGGATGCTTTCTCAAACACTTCCAACTTAGTGAAACCCCGTGGTACTTGGAAGACGCTTTCCCCACAAGGTTGTGTCACAGAGTTGAGTGTACGTCACTTTCTACGTAAGCCTCCATAGGCTTTCAAACACGTCTGCCTTAGTGAACTGAGATGTTAGTTGAAAGGTGTTTTCCCCACCGTGTTGTTCCCCATAGCCGAGTATATGGCACTCAACGTCCACGTCCGCATACGTTTTCAAACTCTTCTAACTTAGGCAAACAAGGTGTTAGTTGAAAGATGGTTTCTCCACGGTATGTTTTCACAGAGTCGAGGACATGGCACTTTCCTCATGGTTCCTAGCAACGTTTTTCACGTACGTCTCACATGGTGAAACAAGATATTAGTTGGAAGATGGTTTCCCTAAAAACTGACAGTGGAGCAGATGGCACTTTCCGCCTCAGCACCCCCCCCCCCCGCAAGTTTCGAAACACTCCTACAAAATGAACCCAGATGTTATTTGAAGGACGGTTTCACCACAGTCGTGTTGCGCAGAGTTGAGCACATTTCTTTGTAGCACTGGCATAGGTTTTCAACCACTTCGAAGTGAAGAGCAGTTAGCTGCAACATGGATTCACCACAGTGTTGTGTCACCGAGTTGAGTGCATGGTCTACGCGCCTAGGTCCCGTGTGTCTTCTCAGACACTTACTTGTAACCTAGTGAAACCAGAGGCTAGGAGAAAGACTCTTTCCCCCCACAGTGCTGTTTCACAGAGTTGAGTATATGGCACTCTCGGACTAGGCCCCACATGGTTTGCATCTACATCTAACATAGTGAATTAAAATGTGAGTTGGAGGACGGCTTCCCCAGGTGTTGTTTGACAGAGTGGAGTGTATGATTCTTGCGGTGTAGGCTCTGCATAAGTTTTCAAACACTTCTAACAGGGGAGCCCAGGCGGTATTTGAAAGGGTGGTCTCCGCACCGTGTTGTTTTACAGAGTTGGGCACATGGCACTTTCTACGTAGAACCGCATACGGTTCTCAAACACTTCTAAGTGAAACGAGAGGTTAGTTGAAAGGTGGAGTCCCCACAGTGTTGTTTCACAGAGTGGACCCGGTGGCCCCTTCGGCGCAGGCCCTACATGGGTTTTCAAACGCTTGTAACTTTGTGAAATGAGATGTTAGTTGAAAGATGGTTTCTCCACCGTGTCTCACAGAGTTGAGTTTGTGGCGCTTTCGGTGTCATCCCCGCGTGGTTTTCAAACACTTCTAACTTACTGAAACAACATGTTAGTTGGAAGAGGGTTTCCCCGACTGTGTTGCGTCTCGGAGTTGAAAATATGGCGCTTTCCTCGTAGACCCTGGATAGTTTTCAAACAGGCTCGAAGCAGGGAAACCAGATGTTAGTTGAAAGATCGTTTTGCCACACCATTGTCTCTCACAGTCGAGTCCATGCCACTTAACCGTTAGGCTTCCCATGGGTTTTCAAAGACTTCTACCTTAGGGAAACCAGATGGTAGTTGAACGCAGTTGCACTACGCGCAGTGAGAAGGTAATTGAAAGGTCGTTTCACCCCAGTGTTGTTTGATTGAGTGGCGCGTATGGCGCTAGCCACATGGGCCCCGCATGTGTTTTCAAAAAGACTTGTAAGCGTGAAACCAGAGAGTAGTTGAACGATCCTTTCACCACGCTGGTACTCACACAGTTGAGTATAGGGCACCTTGCGATTAGGCAATCCTATGAGGGCATAGGATTGCCACACACTGCTCCCTTAGAGAAACCAGCTGGTAGTTGAAGACCGTTTTCCCACAGCGTTGCTTCACAGAGTTGAGTATATGGCACGGTCTTCATAGGCCCCTCAGGGGTTTCAAACACTTGTAACTTAGTGGTCCAGTTTTTAGTTAAAAGTCAGTTTCTCCCGTGTTGTTTCACAGAGTTGAGCGTACGGTGGGTGCTATGCACCTAAGCCCCCTCCCCCCGTCTTTTCAAACCCTTGTAACGTCGCGAATCCAGATGCTCGGAGAAAGACTGTGTCACCATAGTGTCTGTGCTCGGAGTTGAGCGTATGGCACTTTCGTTGTGGGCCCCGCATGGTTTTCAAACACATCGACCTTAGGGAAATAAGATGTGAGTTGGAGGACGGCTTCCTCCAAGTGTTGTCTGACACAGCGCAATGTAAGATACGCTCGGTGTAGCCGCCGCATGGCATTTCAAACACGTCTGACAAGGGAACCCAGGTGATATGTGGGGGATGGTATCACCACGCTGTTGTTTTACAGAGTTGAGCATATGGCACTCTGCGTAGTCCCTGCATAGGTCTTCAAACACTTGGAACTTAGCGCACCAAGCTGTTAGTTGAAAGAGGGTTTCTCCACAGGATCCTCTACAGTGTCCTGTACATGTCACTCTCCACGTCGTTCCCCACATAGACCTTCACAGACTTCTACGCGACACGACACGTTTCATTGACAGGCTATTTCCACAAAGTGCATTTTGACAGAGTTGAGGATGTGGCGCTTTCACCATAAGCCCTGCATTGATTTTCCAACACGTCGAACCTAGCGAAACAAGATGGTAGTTGAACGATTGTTTTCATTGCACTGCTGCTTCACGGAATCGAGTGGATGGCACTTTCATGTATCCCAAGCACAGGTTTCCAAACACTTGAACCTCAGTGAAACCAGATGTTAGTCGAACAGTGGTCTCCTCACAGAGTTGTGTGTATGGGCACCTTGCGCAGGCCACTCAAGTGTTTCTAAACACTTCAGACTCTGTGAAACCAGGTATTAGTTGAAAGACGGTTGCCCCACAGTGTTGTTTCACGGGGAGATGGGTATTTAGCACCTTCCGCTTAGGCCCCTCATAGGTTTTCAAACACTTCCACCTTAGCGTAAGGGGCTGTTACTTGAACGGTGGTTTCCCCCGCAACGTATCAGACAGGTGCGTATGTGGCACTTTTGACGTCGCCCCCCCGCATGGGTGTTCAAGCACACTAAGTTAGCGAAACCAGATGTCAACTGATAGAGGTTTGCACCACACAAACGTTTCACAGGGTTGAGTACCGGGCACTTGGGCTGGAGTCCCCGCATGAGCTTCTAGCCACTTCTAGTGTCGTGAAACAAGACATTAGTTGAAAGATGCGTTGTTTGCCAGAGTTGACTACGTGGCACTTTTATGCATAGGTTTTGGAACACGCCTGGCAACGTGAAACCGTTAAGTTAGTTGAAAGACGGTTTCCCCACAGCAGTTTTTAGAGTCGAGTATATGTCACTTTCCCCATAGTCCCCAGTGTATGTTCTAAAGCAGTCCTGACAGTGGAACAAGTTGTTAATGGAAAGATTGTTCTCCCACGATATTGTTTCACAGAGTGGAGTGTATGGCACCTTCCCCTAGGTGCCTCATAGGTTTTTAAGCTTTCCTAAATTTCTGAAATCAGACGGTAGTTGAAAGAGGTTTTCACCCCAGTGTTGTCTCAGAGAGTTGAGTATACGGCACTTTCCTCATAGACCCGGCACAGGGTTTCAAGTACTTCTGTTAGCGAAACAAGATATTAGTTGAAAGACCGTTTCTCCATAATACCCTTTCGCACAATCAAGTGTATGCCACTTTCATCGTAATTCCCCGAAAATGTTGACAGAAACTTCTAACGGTGGAACAAGATGTTAGTTGAAGGATGGTTTCACCACACTGTTGTTTCACGGAGCGGAGTGATGGCGCTTTCCGTATGGTTGCCCGCGTGGGTTTTCTAACACTTACAAAGTAGTGACATCAAATGGTAGTCGAAAGATGGTTTCACCACAGTGTTGTCTCACAGAGTGGAGGATATGGCGCTTCTCTCACAGTTGCTCGCGTACGTTTTCCATCCCGTCCAAATTAGTGAAACGGAATGTTTCTTGAAAGAGGGTTCCCCAAAGTGTTGTTGTTTCCCATATTTGAGTATAAGGCACTTTCCCTGTAGGTGTCGCATAGGTGGTTTTCAAACTCTTCCAGCCTTGTGCAACAAGAGGTTAGTTAGTTGACTGAGGGTTTGAGCAGACTCTTGTGCAGAGTTGAGTGTATGGCACTTTCCGCATGGGCTCCGCATAGGTTTCAAAGATGTTTTTAATCGTAGGGATACCAGATGTCAGTCGAAAGACGTTTCATACCGTCGTGCATACGGCAGTTTCGGTGTTGGCCCCGCATGGGTCTTCAAACACGTCTACCTTGGTGAAACCCGACGTTAGTGGATAGATGGTTTCACCACACGGTTGTTTCCCAGGGTTGGGTGCATGGCACATTCGGTGTAGGCCCCACATGGGTCTTCAAACTAAGAGGGGTCTAATGTACTGAAACAGGAGGCGGGTTGAAAGACGGTTTCCGCACAGTGTTATTTGCCAGACTCGAGTATATGACACTTTATTCGTAGGCCCCACATAGGTTGTCGGATACCTCCAACAGAGTGAGACCCGATGGTAGTTGAAGGATGGTTTCTCCACGGTAAGATTTCAGCGTGGAGTGCATCTCGTTTTCCTCATAGGTTTTCAAACACTTCTCAGCGAAGCAAGATGCTAGTTGGTAAACGGCTTATTTATGAAACGTGTCACGTACCTAACGCGGTGTAAGATCACTGCGCGGAAACTTCTTTCAACTAACAACTTGTTCCGCAAAGTTAGAAGTGTGGGCATCCTAGGCATAGAAGTAACAAGGAAAGTGCACTTCGCTCACTTTGTCAACAGGATCGTTGTAGACAAACCACTTTTCAAATAACATCTGGTTTAACTAAGTGGGAAGTGTTTGCAAACGCTTGCGGGGCCGCAAAGACACTGCCCTGTACTCAGCGCTGTGACACACCAGTGTGGTGATGCCTTAGGCCAACTAACGTGTGCTTTTCAAGTGTTTGAAAACCCATGTGGGGACGAAACGGAAAGCGCCATAGGCTGAAGTGTATGAAACACTGTGGGGGAAACCACCTTCCAACTAAAATCCTGTTTCAGTATGTTGGAAGCGTTTGCAAACCTCTGCGGGGCTTAGGCGGAAATGCCTCCACGCAGCTCTGTGAAACAACCACGGGGAAAGAGTCTTTCACCTAACATGAGGTTTCGCTAAGTGAGAACTCTTTGAACACCTATGCGGGGCCTACAGGGTAAGGGACCACAGAGTCACCTCCGTGAAACAACACCGTGGGGGAAACCGACTTTCAAGTAACATCTATCTATCTGATTTCCCAGAGTGAGAAGTGTTTGAAAACCCATGCAGGGCCTGGGCGGAGAGGGCCCGTACGCTCAACTCCGTGACAAAACACTGTGGGGTATCCAGCTTGCGACTTACCTCTTGTTTCGCCAAGTAGAATAGGAAAGCCTAGGTGGGTCCTACGGGGAAAGTGCCACGCACTCAACTCTGTGAAACAGAAACGTGTGAGGGAAACATCTTTCCACTCTCATCTTGTTTCACCAAGTTAACAATGTTTCAAAGCAACTGCAGCCACCCACAGCGAGTGTGCCTTATACTCAATACCATGAAACACTCTAGGGAAATCTTTCTCCCATCGTCTTATTCATTAAGTTTGAAGCGTTTGGACACCTATGCGGAGCCTAGGTGGAAAGTTCTATGTACTCAACTCTACCAGGCCGCACTTGAGGGAAACTATCTTTCAACTAACATCTTGTTTCACTTAAGTCACAAGTGTTTGAGGAAACACTGCAGGCCCCTACCCCGACCAGTGCCTTGTACCTAACTTTAGGAAGTACCGTGGGGATACCATCATCCAACTAACGGCTACGTTTCACCATGTGAGAAACGTTAGCCAATACGTGCGGGGCCTACACGGAAAGTGCCTTATACTCACCTCTGGAAAAAAGAGTGACACACCGGGTTTCGCTACGTTAAAATTGCTTGAAAACTAGGCGGGACCTAGAGGTGCCCTGGGCACCGTCACGGCCGAGAGACAATCTCCCAACATCTGGTTTCGCTCGGTGACAAGTGTTTAAAACACATGCGGGGCCTATGTGGAGAGTACCCAACACTCAACTCCGTGAAACAACACTGTGGGGAAACCACCGTTCAACCTCTATGTGGTTCCTTTGAGGTAGAAGTGTTTGAAAGCCTATGAGAGGCCAACTGGTTAAGTGCCATACCTACGCTCAACGGTGAACAACGACGCTGTGCTAAAACAATAGTTCAACTAACATCCGGTTACACGCATTTAAAATAAGTGTTTGAAAACTATTCAGGGTCTGTGAGGAGAGTGCCCTATGCTCAACTCTGTGACAGAACGCAGTGGGGACACCATCTTCCGACTAACCTGTGTCAGTTTGAAAACCATGAGGAGCTACACCCGAAAGGGACTTACTCTATGAGACGCCCTAGGGAAACCGTCTTTGAAGTAACTTCTCGTTTCACAAACTTACCAGTGTTTGAAAACCCGTGCATGCAAGGCCTGCGCCGAAAGTGCCTATCGTCAACTCTGTGAAACAACACTGTGGGCCTCCACGTTTCAACCAGCCTCTCGTTTCACTTAGTGAGAAGGGTTTGAAAACCTACGCGCGTTCTACGCAACGAGTGCCATATGCTCAACTCTGTAAAGCAACACTGGTGAAACCATCCTTCAAATAGCATCATGGTTCACTGTTAGAAGTGTTTTGAAAACCTATGCGGAGCCTACCCCGAGACTATCTTACACTGCACTCTGGCAAAGACTTTGGGGAAGCCGTCCTTCAACTGGCATCTTACTTCACTATGTCGCATGTGGTTGCAAACCATGCGGCGCCTACAGCCAAAGTGCCATCCATATACTCGACTCTGTGAAACAACACTGTGGGGAAACGGGTTCCACTAACACCTGGTTTCACTACGTTAGAAGTGTGTGAGAAACCCGGCGGGCCCTCTGTCAAACTGCACGTTGCAGGAGCCATCTTTTAGCTAACTAATCTTACATCTCTAAATGGATGGATGGCACGCATGTTATATATATTGTTTGTGTCTGTGTATGTTATTTGTGTGGTGAATGTGGTGTGTATATGGTGTGTCAGTGCTTTGTGGGTGCGGTATGTGTCCTTCTGTGTTGTCCTCAAGTGTCATAGATGTGTTGTGATTGTACTATATCAGCTATGTATGCGCCGCATAGAACGTATGTGCGTGTATGGTCTTTCTATGGCATGTGTGTTTTGTATGTGGTGCACGTGTGGTTTTGCGGTGTGGCATACGGGTGGAGTTTGGGCAGTAAAAGTGTGGTGTGTGTGGCGTGCGTGGTGTCCGTATTCCATAGATGAATGGATTCTCATGGGGTGTGTGTTGTAGATGTGGTGTCTGTGTAGTGTAAGTGCGTTGTGTGCGGTATACGTTTGGCACGTATGTGGGGTATATACGGAGTGTGTTTGTGTGCCATACGTGTGTACGGTGTGTATATGTGTGGTACGTGTATTAGGTGTGGTAAGTAGTGTGTGGAAGATGTCTGTGTGATGTGTGTGGTGACTGGGTGAGGTGTTTGTGTGGTATTCACGTGTCATGCGAGGTATGTGTGTACCCTGTTGTGTGTTCGGGGTAGGAGTGATGTGGCTGTGTGGCATATGTGTCACAGTTGTGTCTCTATGTGCAGTGTGTGTGTCGTGTCCTTGTAGTCGATGCGTAGAGGAGGGAGCATCTGTCTTCCGTATACGTGGCGTAGGTTTGGGGAGTGGGGTGTGTATGTGGAGGGTGTATGCGTGGTATACGAGCAGTGGTTTGTTTGGAAACTGTGTGCTGTATATGTGTTGAGTGTGGTAATACTGTGCGAGCGTGATAACTGTGGGTGTGTGGGGCATGTGTGATGTGTGTTGGATATGTCTGTGGCATATGCAAGGTGAGTGAGTGTGTGGTGAGCATGTGGTGTGTGTGATGTATGCACGGGTAGACGGTGTGTGTGTCACGCAGGTGTTGTGTGTCGTAGGAAGGTGGCCAATGCGGCGTGCCAGGTGTGTGGAATGTGCAGGGTGTGCGTGTATGTGTGTTACAAGTGTCTTGAGTGTATTGCACGGGTGGCCGTGTGTGGTGTGTTTTCCTTAAATGCTTTGGGTTTGTGTGTTGTGTGTTTGCGTAGTGTGGTATGTGTGATATATGTGTGGGTTTCCGTGTAAATTCGTGTCTTGTGTAGGTTGCACGTTAGTTGAAAGTGCACTTTGACAGAGTTGATTGAGTATATGGCACTTTCCACATAGTCCCCGCCTAGGTTTTCAACCACTTCTAACTCAGTGAAACAAGATGTTAGCAACACGATGGGTTTTCCCCCACAGTGTTATCCCACAGAGTTGAGTGTATGGCACGTTCGTCGTCGTTCCCAGCGGTTTTTCAAACGCTTCTAACAGGGAGAAACAAGACGCTAGTTGAAAGACGGTTTCCCCAAAGTGCCGCTTTGACAGAGCTGAACATACGGCACTTTCTCTCTGCACAGTCCCTGAATAATTTTTCAAACCCTTCTAACTTAGTGAAACTAGATGTTAGTTCAAAGGATGCTCTCCCACCGTGTTGGTTCCCAGAGATGAGTGTATGGCAGTGACCTTGGAGGCCCTGCATAGGTTCTCACAACTTCCAACTTGGTGAGACACGTTAGTTGAAAGATGCTTTCTCCACAGGAGTCTTTTGCGATGGCTGGTATATGTGACTTTCCACATCCTTCCCTGCATAGGTGGCCAAACCCTTCTCACGTAGTGAAACGACAGGCTAGTAGTTACAAGATATTTTCCCCACGGTGTTGTATCACAGGGTTTGAGTGTATACTCAAACAGGGCACTTACCCTGTAGGCCCCGCGTAGGTTTTCAAACAGTTCTCACTGAGCGAAACCACATATTAGGTGAAAGCTGGTCTCGCTACAGGGTTGTTTCGCAGGATTGGGTATACGGCCCTTTCCGCATGGGCCCGCCTAAGTTTTTCAAACACTTCTAACTTAGAGAAACCAGATGCGAGTTGAAAGATGGTTTCTCCACAGTATGTGTCCTCTGAATCGAGAATTCCGAGGAACTCGAGAATTCCGTTGAAGGCGAATCTTCGTTCCCAGGAGTTTCTCGAACACTTCTAACATGGTGAAATAAGATGGTAGTGGAAAGATGGTTACCCCAAAAGCCGCTTGACAGAGTGGAGTGTATGACACTTTCCGCCTTAGCCCCCACAGGTTTGCCAACACTTCTTACTTAGTGAAACAAGATGTGAGTGGAAAGATGGTTTCCCGGCAGTGTTGTTTCACAGGGTTGAGGGTATGGCACTTTCCTTCTAGGCCCCACGTGGGTTTTCCAACACTTCCACGTTAGTGGAGCCAGAGGTGAGTGGAAAGATGGTTTCCGTAGGGTGCAGATTGACTGAGTTGTGTACATGACACTTCACTCTCCACACAGCCCCCTCCCCCCCCCCATAGGTGTTCCAACACCTCCCACTTTGTGACACCAGATGTTAGGTGAAAGATGGTTTCTCCACAGGATTCTTTCACAGCGGCTGGTGTATGTCACTTTCCACATCGTTCCCCACATAGGTTTTCAAACTCTTCTAACCTAGCGATTGCTACAAGCTGTTAGTTGAATGTTGGTTTCCCCAGAGT
>NW_028240142.1:0-68952 GCF_028749965.1 Puma concolor | reverse complement strand
TAACTTAGCGAAACCTGGTGAGAGCCGAAAGATGGTCCCCCCGCAATGTTGTTGAACACAGATGGGTGTACGGCCCTCTCGACCTAGGCCCCGCATGGCTTTCAGACACGACCAATGTCGTGAAACGAGAGGTTCGTGGCAAGATGCTTCCCCCCCGCCCCACCCCCCCCCCCACCCCCACAGAGCTGTATTCACAGAGCTGAGTGCCTGGCAACTTCCCTGAGGTGCATGGTTGCCCGCAAGGGTTTCCGAACAGTACTAACTTCGTGAACGAAGATGTTAACTGGGAAGACGGACGGCCGCAGTGTCCCTAGACAGGAAGGGAGCGTAGGGCACTTTCTGCATCGGCCCCGCGTAAGGTTTCAAACACCTCTAACGTGGTGTGCCAAGACGTGAGTTGAAAGATCTTTTCAACACGCCGTGGTTTGTTTCACACTTGCGAATGTGGCCCTGTCCCTGTGAGCCTCGCCTAGGTTTCCAGACACTTCTAACTTAGTGAAACCAGAAGTTAGTTGGAAGCCTGTTTCCCCCGTGTTCTTTCCCAGAGTTGGGGACATGGCACGTTCCGCTCGGACGCCGCACAGGTTTTCAAACACGGCGATCTTCGTGAAACCGGGTGTTACTTGAAAGATGGCCCCCCCACAGTGTGGTCTCACAGAGTGGAGTACGCGGCCCGTTCCGACTAGCACCCGCATGGGTGGTCCCACACGTCTAACTTACGGAAACAAGATGTGGGTTGAAACCCGGTCTCCCCCAAATGCTCTTTGACCCCATGGGAGGACAATGGCACTTTTCGCCTAAGCCCCGCACCGGGGTTCAAACAATTCTCACTTTGTGAAGTGAGGTGGCAGTCGAAAGATGGTTGCAGCTCAGCGTCGTTTCACAAAGCGGAGTGTATGGTACTGTCCGCGTAGGTCGCTCATAGGTTTTCGAACACTTCTACGTCTGTGAAGCGAGACGTAGACCGAAAGATGGCTGGCTATGCCACCGTGTTTCCCGGAGTAGACTTCCCCTGTAGGCCCTTCCCCTGTAGCTTCTGCATAGGGTTTTCGAACCCTTCGGGACAAGTGACCCCAGAAGTTATTTGAGACACGGTTTGAGCACAGTGAGTGTTGGTTGCGAAAGTTGAGGACGTGACACTTTCTGGGTAGAACCCGCAGAGCTTTGCAGCCACTTCTGCCTCCGTGAAACGAGAAGTTAGGCGAAAGATGAATTCCCCTCGGTGTGGTTCTACGGCGTTGACTCTATGGCACTTGGTAGGGCCCCCACGTGGATTTTCGAGCGCTTCTAACTTTGTGAAACGGGATGACAGTCGCACGCTGATTTCACCACAGCGTTGTTCACCTAGTTGCGTGCGTGGCACTTTTCCGCCGAGGCCGCGCGTACGCATCAATCCCTTCTCAGTGAGCGAGAACGACGTCAGCTGCAAGATGGCTTTCCAAGTGTTGTGTCACGGAGGTGAGTACATTGCAGTGTCCGCACGGGCCGCGTCGAGCTGCCATACCATCTACCTTAGCGAAACCGAATGTCAGTTGAAAGGTCTTCTCATCACAATGCGGTTTCTTAGAGTTGAGTATAGACGGCACTTTCCTTGTAGGCCTCGCATAGGTTTTCCACCACTTCTAGCTTTGCGAAACCAGATGGTTTCCCCCACAGTGTTGTTTGACAGAGTGGGGCCTGTGGCAGCGTCCGCCCAGGCACCGCGTGTGTTTTCAAACACTTGCAACTTATTGAAGCCTGACGTTAGGTGAAAGGGTTCTGTTTCACCGAGTTGCGTGTATGTAATGGCACTTCCCGCGTAGGCCCCACCTCGAGTTCCCGGCACTTCCGACTTCGTGTAAAGAGATGAGCGTTGAAAGATGGTGTCCCCACAGCGTTAGATCACGTAGTTGAGTGTCTGGCACTTTTCCGCATTAAGTCCTGCATAGTTTGCGAGCGAGAGTTTAGCTTCGTGAAACCGGACGCTAGTTGAGAGATGGTGTCGCCAAACTTCCCCACCCCCCTCCCCTCCCCCAGAGTCGAGGGTTTGGCACCCTGGTGGGTAGGCCTCGCAGTGGTGTCCAAACCCTTCTTACTTAGAGGAAGCCGATGTCCGTTGAACGACGCTTTACCGACACTGTCGTTTCCCAGAGTTCAGCATATGGCACTTGCCTTGTAGGCCCCTCCTAAGGTCTCAGACACTTCCTAACTCAGGGAAACAAGCGGTTCGTCGAAAGAGGGGATACCCCACAGCGTGTCTGAGAGTTGAGTGTGTGACCCGTTCGGGGTAGGCCCCGCATTGGTTTTCAAAGACAGGTCACGTAGTGAAAGGAGACCCTCAGTTGACTGGCAGGTTCCCTAAAGTGCTGCTTCAGAGTTGAGTGTGTGCAAACTTCCTGCCCGGGCTCCGCAGGAGTTTTCAGAAACTGCCGAGTGAGGGAAAGGAGACGTTAACTAACGTTGCAAGAGGGTTTCCCCACAGGGATTCGCAGCGCGGAGCCCATGGAACGTACCGCCTGGGCCCTGGATGGTGTGCAAACACCTGTCTGCTGGTGACGTGCAGCTGCTGTGAGTTGAAAGAGGGTTTCCCCAGAGTGATTCCCAGAGCTGAGCCCAGGGCCCTTTCGGGGTAGGCCCCGCCTTGGTTTTTCAAGCAAGTCTTGGTGAAAAGAGAGGCTAGTGGAAAGACCGTGTCCCCAGAGTGCTGCATGAGAGAGTTGAGTCCATGGAACTTGCCGCAGTCTCCGCCATGGTTTCCAGACACTTCTAACTTAGTGAGATGAGACGTTAGTTGAAAGCCGGTTTCGCCCTCTGTCAACATGCTCTTTGACAGAGTTGCGTGGAACTGGCACTCTCCGCCTGGGTTCGCAAACCACGCCAACTTTGTGACTCGCGGTGGTAGTTGAAAGAGGCTTTCCCTTCCGCGTCGTTTCACAGAGTTGAGTCTTTGGCACTTGCCCCGTAAGTGGCGCACGGGTTTTCAAACACTTGTAGCCACGTGAAACGAGGGGCTACTTGACAGAGGAAATCCCCCCACAGGGTTGCTATGCAGGGTTGACTGTGATACAGAGTGGACAGCACGTTGGCCGTAGGCCCCGCCTGGCTTTTCCAGCACTTCTGACTTTGTGAAACGAGACGGTCGTTGAAAGACGGTTTCCCCACAGTGTTGTTTGTTTGACAGAGTGGAGCCTGTGGCACTATCCGCCGAGGCACCGCACGTGCTTCCAAGCACCTGCAACTTACTGAAACCTGACGTTGGGCGAAAGATTGTTGACCCAGAGTTTCGTTTCACAGACTTGAGTCTGTGTGTGTGGCACTTTCCCGGTAGGCCCCGCGTAGTTTTCAAATACTACTAAGGTAGTGAAACAAGGGTGTGTAGTTGGAAGATGGTGCTTTTCTCGCCGAGGTGTCTCCCGGAGCTGAGGCAATATATTGCCCTTCCCTCACGGTATCCAGGGATGGGTCTTCAGACAGTTGTAGCTTTGGGAAACGAGGCGAGAGTTGAAAGACGGCCTCCCCGCCGTGTGGTTTGACAGAGTTGAGCCCGCGGCACTGTCCGCCTAGGCACCGCACGTGTTTTCAGACACCGGCAACTCGCGGAAACCTGACGTTGGGTGAGAGGTGGTTTACCCAGAGTTTCGTGTCACAGAGTCGAGTGTATGGCACTTTCCCTGGAGGCCCCGCGTAGTTTTCCAACACCACTAACGTAGTGAAACAAGAATTCAGTTGGAAGGTGCTTTTCTCGCCGAGCTGTCTCCCAGAGCTGAGGATACTGCTCTTCCCTCGTGGTTTCCGGCACGGGTTCTCAAACGGTACCAACTCACCGAAGCAAGATGCTCTTTAAAGAGGGATCCCCCCCACAGAGTTGTCTGACAGACTTCAGTGCACGGCGCTTTTCTGCCTAGGCCCCGCATAGGTTTTCAAGCACTTCTGAGTGGAGCCAGAGGTTAGGCGACAGACCTGTCCAACCATCGTGCGGTGTCCCAGACTTGAAGTGTACGGCGCCTTCCCGGTAGGCCTCGTTATAGGTTTTGAAACACTTCGAAGGGAGTGCAAGCAGAGGCTAGTGGAAAGGCAGTTTCACCACAGTGTTCCTTCACAGAGTTGAGTACACGCCACACACTCTGCATAGGCGCTGCGTAAGTTGTATCTGCTTGAAACTTTTGTCTGCGTGAGACCAGGTGCTACTTGAAACCTGGACTCCCCGCAGTGTTGTTTCACCGAGTCGAGTGTAGGGCCCCATCCCCGTAGACACCCCCCCCCCCCCCCCCGCCCCACGCATGTGTTTTCAGACACTTGTTACTTAGCGGAACTTGATGTTCGGTAG
The DNA here is from genome assembly GCF_028749965.1 of Puma concolor. Classification (NCBI taxonomy): domain Eukaryota; kingdom Metazoa; phylum Chordata; class Mammalia; order Carnivora; family Felidae; genus Puma; species Puma concolor. Next base: position 64,646 of record NW_028240142.1, on the reverse strand, counting down.
GTAAAAGACTGTTTCCTCACAGTGTGGTTTTACAGAGCTGAGCATACGGCCCCTTCGGTGTGGGCCCTGCGTGGTCTTCAGACCCTCCTTAGAGCGAGTCGGCCACAGAGCTGAGTATCACAGAGCTGAGTGTGTGACCCTTCCCTCACAGTTGCCCGCCTGCGTTTTCAAGCACGGCTGGCTTAGAGAAACAAGACGTTGCTTGAAGGATGGATTCCCCGCAGAACTGCCGGACAGACGTGAGTGTCGGGCACTTTCTGCATAGGCCCCACCCACATCGGCTTCCCAGCTCTTGGAACTTGGTGACACAAGCTGTCAGCTGAAAGAGCTTCTCATCACAATGTGGTTTCACAGAGTTGAGTCCCTGTGGCCCTCTCCTTGTAGGCCTCGCAATGGTTTGCAACCACTTCTGGCTGAGTGAAACGGGATTGTTGAAAGACGGCTTCCACAAGGTGGTCGCTTGAAAGATGGTTTCCTCACTGTCACGGGTCACAGAGGTGAGTCTAGTGCACTTTCCACCGAGGCCCCGTATCAGTTTCCAAAGTCTTATTAAACTGAAGTGAAACCCGATGTCAGTTGGAAAGATCCTCCCGTCACCACATCGTGGTGTTCGGGGTTGAGCCGAGGCCTCTTTTTCCGTGTGGGCTCGCCTAGGTTGTCAAACACTTCTCCCTTAGGGAAACCAGAGGCTCGTTGAAAGACGGTTTGGCTCGCCCACGGCGCTCTTTCGCACCGCTGAGCGCATGGCTCCATCCCCCAAGGCACCGCCCGTGTTGTCAAACACTCGGTAACTTAGCGAAACCTGGTGAGAGCCGAAAGATGGTCCCCCCGCAATGTTGTTGAACACAGATGGGTGTACGGCCCTCTCGACCTAGGCCCCGCATGGCTTTCAGACACGACCAATGTCGTGAAACGAGAGGTTCGTGGCAAGATGCTTCCCCCCCGCCCCACCCCCCCCCCCACCCCCACAGAGCTGTATTCACAGAGCTGAGTGCCTGGCAACTTCCCTGAGGTGCATGGTTGCCCGCAAGGGTTTCCGAACAGTACTAACTTCGTGAACGAAGATGTTAACTGGGAAGACGGACGGCCGCAGTGTCCCTAGACAGGAAGGGAGCGTAGGGCACTTTCTGCATCGGCCCCGCGTAAGGTTTCAAACACCTCTAACGTGGTGTGCCAAGACGTGAGTTGAAAGATCTTTTCAACACGCCGTGGTTTGTTTCACACTTGCGAATGTGGCCCTGTCCCTGTGAGCCTCGCCTAGGTTTCCAGACACTTCTAACTTAGTGAAACCAGAAGTTAGTTGGAAGCCTGTTTCCCCCGTGTTCTTTCCCAGAGTTGGGGACATGGCACGTTCCGCTCGGACGCCGCACAGGTTTTCAAACACGGCGATCTTCGTGAAACCGGGTGTTACTTGAAAGATGGCCCCCCCACAGTGTGGTCTCACAGAGTGGAGTACGCGGCCCGTTCCGACTAGCACCCGCATGGGTGGTCCCACACGTCTAACTTACGGAAACAAGATGTGGGTTGAAACCCGGTCTCCCCCAAATGCTCTTTGACCCCATGGGAGGACAATGGCACTTTTCGCCTAAGCCCCGCACCGGGGTTCAAACAATTCTCACTTTGTGAAGTGAGGTGGCAGTCGAAAGATGGTTGCAGCTCAGCGTCGTTTCACAAAGCGGAGTGTATGGTACTGTCCGCGTAGGTCGCTCATAGGTTTTCGAACACTTCTACGTCTGTGAAGCGAGACGTAGACCGAAAGATGGCTGGCTATGCCACCGTGTTTCCCGGAGTAGACTTCCCCTGTAGGCCCTTCCCCTGTAGCTTCTGCATAGGGTTTTCGAACCCTTCGGGACAAGTGACCCCAGAAGTTATTTGAGACACGGTTTGAGCACAGTGAGTGTTGGTTGCGAAAGTTGAGGACGTGACACTTTCTGGGTAGAACCCGCAGAGCTTTGCAGCCACTTCTGCCTCCGTGAAACGAGAAGTTAGGCGAAAGATGAATTCCCCTCGGTGTGGTTCTACGGCGTTGACTCTATGGCACTTGGTAGGGCCCCCACGTGGATTTTCGAGCGCTTCTAACTTTGTGAAACGGGATGACAGTCGCACGCTGATTTCACCACAGCGTTGTTCACCTAGTTGCGTGCGTGGCACTTTTCCGCCGAGGCCGCGCGTACGCATCAATCCCTTCTCAGTGAGCGAGAACGACGTCAGCTGCAAGATGGCTTTCCAAGTGTTGTGTCACGGAGGTGAGTACATTGCAGTGTCCGCACGGGCCGCGTCGAGCTGCCATACCATCTACCTTAGCGAAACCGAATGTCAGTTGAAAGGTCTTCTCATCACAATGCGGTTTCTTAGAGTTGAGTATAGACGGCACTTTCCTTGTAGGCCTCGCATAGGTTTTCCACCACTTCTAGCTTTGCGAAACCAGATGGTTTCCCCCACAGTGTTGTTTGACAGAGTGGGGCCTGTGGCAGCGTCCGCCCAGGCACCGCGTGTGTTTTCAAACACTTGCAACTTATTGAAGCCTGACGTTAGGTGAAAGGGTTCTGTTTCACCGAGTTGCGTGTATGTAATGGCACTTCCCGCGTAGGCCCCACCTCGAGTTCCCGGCACTTCCGACTTCGTGTAAAGAGATGAGCGTTGAAAGATGGTGTCCCCACAGCGTTAGATCACGTAGTTGAGTGTCTGGCACTTTTCCGCATTAAGTCCTGCATAGTTTGCGAGCGAGAGTTTAGCTTCGTGAAACCGGACGCTAGTTGAGAGATGGTGTCGCCAAACTTCCCCACCCCCCTCCCCTCCCCCAGAGTCGAGGGTTTGGCACCCTGGTGGGTAGGCCTCGCAGTGGTGTCCAAACCCTTCTTACTTAGAGGAAGCCGATGTCCGTTGAACGACGCTTTACCGACACTGTCGTTTCCCAGAGTTCAGCATATGGCACTTGCCTTGTAGGCCCCTCCTAAGGTCTCAGACACTTCCTAACTCAGGGAAACAAGCGGTTCGTCGAAAGAGGGGATACCCCACAGCGTGTCTGAGAGTTGAGTGTGTGACCCGTTCGGGGTAGGCCCCGCATTGGTTTTCAAAGACAGGTCACGTAGTGAAAGGAGACCCTCAGTTGACTGGCAGGTTCCCTAAAGTGCTGCTTCAGAGTTGAGTGTGTGCAAACTTCCTGCCCGGGCTCCGCAGGAGTTTTCAGAAACTGCCGAGTGAGGGAAAGGAGACGTTAACTAACGTTGCAAGAGGGTTTCCCCACAGGGATTCGCAGCGCGGAGCCCATGGAACGTACCGCCTGGGCCCTGGATGGTGTGCAAACACCTGTCTGCTGGTGACGTGCAGCTGCTGTGAGTTGAAAGAGGGTTTCCCCAGAGTGATTCCCAGAGCTGAGCCCAGGGCCCTTTCGGGGTAGGCCCCGCCTTGGTTTTTCAAGCAAGTCTTGGTGAAAAGAGAGGCTAGTGGAAAGACCGTGTCCCCAGAGTGCTGCATGAGAGAGTTGAGTCCATGGAACTTGCCGCAGTCTCCGCCATGGTTTCCAGACACTTCTAACTTAGTGAGATGAGACGTTAGTTGAAAGCCGGTTTCGCCCTCTGTCAACATGCTCTTTGACAGAGTTGCGTGGAACTGGCACTCTCCGCCTGGGTTCGCAAACCACGCCAACTTTGTGACTCGCGGTGGTAGTTGAAAGAGGCTTTCCCTTCCGCGTCGTTTCACAGAGTTGAGTCTTTGGCACTTGCCCCGTAAGTGGCGCACGGGTTTTCAAACACTTGTAGCCACGTGAAACGAGGGGCTACTTGACAGAGGAAATCCCCCCACAGGGTTGCTATGCAGGGTTGACTGTGATACAGAGTGGACAGCACGTTGGCCGTAGGCCCCGCCTGGCTTTTCCAGCACTTCTGACTTTGTGAAACGAGACGGTCGTTGAAAGACGGTTTCCCCACAGTGTTGTTTGTTTGACAGAGTGGAGCCTGTGGCACTATCCGCCGAGGCACCGCACGTGCTTCCAAGCACCTGCAACTTACTGAAACCTGACGTTGGGCGAAAGATTGTTGACCCAGAGTTTCGTTTCACAGACTTGAGTCTGTGTGTGTGGCACTTTCCCGGTAGGCCCCGCGTAGTTTTCAAATACTACTAAGGTAGTGAAACAAGGGTGTGTAGTTGGAAGATGGTGCTTTTCTCGCCGAGGTGTCTCCCGGAGCTGAGGCAATATATTGCCCTTCCCTCACGGTATCCAGGGATGGGTCTTCAGACAGTTGTAGCTTTGGGAAACGAGGCGAGAGTTGAAAGACGGCCTCCCCGCCGTGTGGTTTGACAGAGTTGAGCCCGCGGCACTGTCCGCCTAGGCACCGCACGTGTTTTCAGACACCGGCAACTCGCGGAAACCTGACGTTGGGTGAGAGGTGGTTTACCCAGAGTTTCGTGTCACAGAGTCGAGTGTATGGCACTTTCCCTGGAGGCCCCGCGTAGTTTTCCAACACCACTAACGTAGTGAAACAAGAATTCAGTTGGAAGGTGCTTTTCTCGCCGAGCTGTCTCCCAGAGCTGAGGATACTGCTCTTCCCTCGTGGTTTCCGGCACGGGTTCTCAAACGGTACCAACTCACCGAAGCAAGATGCTCTTTAAAGAGGGATCCCCCCCACAGAGTTGTCTGACAGACTTCAGTGAACGGCGCTTTTCTGCCTAGGCCCCGCATAGGTTTTCAAGCACTTCTGAGTGGAGCCAGAGGTTAGGCGACAGACCTGTCCAACCATCGTGCGGTGTCCCAGACTTGAAGTGTACGGCGCCTTCCCGGTAGGCCTCGTTATAGGTTTTGAAACACTTCGAAGGGAGTGCAAGCAGAGGCTAGTGGAAAGGCAGTTTCACCACAGTGTTCCTTCACAGAGTTGAGTACACGCCACACACTCTGCATAGGCGCTGCGTAAGTTGTATCTGCTTGAAACTTTTGTCTGCGTGAGACCAGGTGCTACTTGAAACCTGGACTCCCCGCAGTGTTGTTTCACCGAGTCGAGTGTAGGGCCCCATCCCCGTAGACACCCCCCCCCCCCCCCCCGCCCCACGCATGTGTTTTCAGACACTTGTTACTTAGCGGAACTTGATGTTCGGTAGGTAAAAGACTGTTTCCTCACAGTGTGGTTTTACAGAGCTGAGCATACGGCCCCTTCGGTGTGGGCCCTGCGTGGTCTTCAGACCCTCCTTAGAGCGAGTCGGCCACAGAGCTGAGTATCACAGAGCTGAGTGTGTGACCCTTCCCTCACAGTTGCCCGCCTGCGTTTTCAAGCACGGCTGGCTTAGAGAAACAAGACGTTGCTTGAAGGATGGATTCCCCGCAGAACTGCCGGACAGACGTGAGTGTCGGGCACTTTCTGCATAGGCCCCACCCACATCGGCTTCCCAGCTCTTGGAACTTGGTGACACAAGCTGTCAGCTGAAAGAGCTTCTCATCACAATGTGGTTTCACAGAGTTGAGTCCCTGTGGCCCTCTCCTTGTAGGCCTCGCAATGGTTTGCAACCACTTCTGGCTGAGTGAAACGGGATTGTTGAAAGACGGCTTCCACAAGGTGGTCGCTTGAAAGATGGTTTCCTCACTGTCACGGGTCACAGAGGTGAGTCTAGTGCACTTTCCACCGAGGCCCCGTATCAGTTTCCAAAGTCTTATTAAACTGAAGTGAAACCCGATGTCAGTTGGAAAGATCCTCCCGTCACCACATCGTGGTGTTCGGGGTTGAGCCGAGGCCTCTTTTTCCGTGTGGGCTCGCCTAGGTTGTCAAACACTTCTCCCTTAGGGAAACCAGAGGCTCGTTGAAAGACGGTTTGGCTCGCCCACGGCGCTCTTTCGCACCGCTGAGCGCATGGCTCCATCCCCCAAGGCACCGCCCGTGTTGTCAAACACTCGGTAACTTAGCGAAACCTGGTGAGAGCCGAAAGATGGTCCCCCCGCAATGTTGTTGAACACAGATGGGTGTACGGCCCTCTCGACCTAGGCCCCGCATGGCTTTCAGACACGACCAATGTCGTGAAACGAGAGGTTCGTGGCAAGATGCTTCCCCCCCGCCCCACCCCCCCCCCCACCCCCACAGAGCTGTATTCACAGAGCTGAGTGCCTGGCAACTTCCCTGAGGTGCATGGTTGCCCGCAAGGGTTTCCGAACAGTACTAACTTCGTGAACGAAGATGTTAACTGGGAAGACGGACGGCCGCAGTGTCCCTAGACAGGAAGGGAGCGTAGGGCACTTTCTGCATCGGCCCCGCGTAAGGTTTCAAACACCTCTAACGTGGTGTGCCAAGACGTGAGTTGAAAGATCTTTTCAACACGCCGTGGTTTGTTTCACACTTGCGAATGTGGCCCTGTCCCTGTGAGCCTCGCCTAGGTTTCCAGACACTTCTAACTTAGTGAAACCAGAAGTTAGTTGGAAGCCTGTTTCCCCCGTGTTCTTTCCCAGAGTTGGGGACATGGCACGTTCCGCTCGGACGCCGCACAGGTTTTCAAACACGGCGATCTTCGTGAAACCGGGTGTTACTTGAAAGATGGCCCCCCCACAGTGTGGTCTCACAGAGTGGAGTACGCGGCCCGTTCCGACTAGCACCCGCATGGGTGGTCCCACACGTCTAACTTACGGAAACAAGATGTGGGTTGAAACCCGGTCTCCCCCAAATGCTCTTTGACCCCATGGGAGGACAATGGCACTTTTCGCCTAAGCCCCGCACCGGGGTTCAAACAATTCTCACTTTGTGAAGTGAGGTGGCAGTCGAAAGATGGTTGCAGCTCAGCGTCGTTTCACAAAGCGGAGTGTATGGTACTGTCCGCGTAGGTCGCTCATAGGTTTTCGAACACTTCTACGTCTGTGAAGCGAGACGTAGACCGAAAGATGGCTGGCTATGCCACCGTGTTTCCCGGAGTAGACTTCCCCTGTAGGCCCTTCCCCTGTAGCTTCTGCATAGGGTTTTCGAACCCTTCGGGACAAGTGACCCCAGAAGTTATTTGAGACACGGTTTGAGCACAGTGAGTGTTGGTTGCGAAAGTTGAGGACGTGACACTTTCTGGGTAGAACCCGCAGAGCTTTGCAGCCACTTCTGCCTCCGTGAAACGAGAAGTTAGGCGAAAGATGAATTCCCCTCGGTGTGGTTCTACGGCGTTGACTCTATGGCACTTGGTAGGGCCCCCACGTGGATTTTCGAGCGCTTCTAACTTTGTGAAACGGGATGACAGTCGCACGCTGATTTCACCACAGCGTTGTTCACCTAGTTGCGTGCGTGGCACTTTTCCGCCGAGGCCGCGCGTACGCATCAATCCCTTCTCAGTGAGCGAGAACGACGTCAGCTGCAAGATGGCTTTCCAAGTGTTGTGTCACGGAGGTGAGTACATTGCAGTGTCCGCACGGGCCGCGTCGAGCTGCCATACCATCTACCTTAGCGAAACCGAATGTCAGTTGAAAGGTCTTCTCATCACAATGCGGTTTCTTAGAGTTGAGTATAGACGGCACTTTCCTTGTAGGCCTCGCATAGGTTTTCCACCACTTCTAGCTTTGCGAAACCAGATGGTTTCCCCCACAGTGTTGTTTGACAGAGTGGGGCCTGTGGCAGCGTCCGCCCAGGCACCGCGTGTGTTTTCAAACACTTGCAACTTATTGAAGCCTGACGTTAGGTGAAAGGGTTCTGTTTCACCGAGTTGCGTGTATGTAATGGCACTTCCCGCGTAGGCCCCACCTCGAGTTCCCGGCACTTCCGACTTCGTGTAAAGAGATGAGCGTTGAAAGATGGTGTCCCCACAGCGTTAGATCACGTAGTTGAGTGTCTGGCACTTTTCCGCATTAAGTCCTGCATAGTTTGCGAGCGAGAGTTTAGCTTCGTGAAACCGGACGCTAGTTGAGAGATGGTGTCGCCAAACTTCCCCACCCCCCTCCCCTCCCCCAGAGTCGAGGGTTTGGCACCCTGGTGGGTAGGCCTCGCAGTGGTGTCCAAACCCTTCTTACTTAGAGGAAGCCGATGTCCGTTGAACGACGCTTTACCGACACTGTCGTTTCCCAGAGTTCAGCATATGGCACTTGCCTTGTAGGCCCCTCCTAAGGTCTCAGACACTTCCTAACTCAGGGAAACAAGCGGTTCGTCGAAAGAGGGGATACCCCACAGCGTGTCTGAGAGTTGAGTGTGTGACCCGTTCGGGGTAGGCCCCGCATTGGTTTTCAAAGACAGGTCACGTAGTGAAAGGAGACCCTCAGTTGACTGGCAGGTTCCCTAAAGTGCTGCTTCAGAGTTGAGTGTGTGCAAACTTCCTGCCCGGGCTCCGCAGGAGTTTTCAGAAACTGCCGAGTGAGGGAAAGGAGACGTTAACTAACGTTGCAAGAGGGTTTCCCCACAGGGATTCGCAGCGCGGAGCCCATGGAACGTACCGCCTGGGCCCTGGATGGTGTGCAAACACCTGTCTGCTGGTGACGTGCAGCTGCTGTGAGTTGAAAGAGGGTTTCCCCAGAGTGATTCCCAGAGCTGAGCCCAGGGCCCTTTCGGGGTAGGCCCCGCCTTGGTTTTTCAAGCAAGTCTTGGTGAAAAGAGAGGCTAGTGGAAAGACCGTGTCCCCAGAGTGCTGCATGAGAGAGTTGAGTCCATGGAACTTGCCGCAGTCTCCGCCATGGTTTCCAGACACTTCTAACTTAGTGAGATGAGACGTTAGTTGAAAGCCGGTTTCGCCCTCTGTCAACATGCTCTTTGACAGAGTTGCGTGGAACTGGCACTCTCCGCCTGGGTTCGCAAACCACGCCAACTTTGTGACTCGCGGTGGTAGTTGAAAGAGGCTTTCCCTTCCGCGTCGTTTCACAGAGTTGAGTCTTTGGCACTTGCCCCGTAAGTGGCGCACGGGTTTTCAAACACTTGTAGCCACGTGAAACGAGGGGCTACTTGACAGAGGAAATCCCCCCACAGGGTTGCTATGCAGGGTTGACTGTGATACAGAGTGGACAGCACGTTGGCCGTAGGCCCCGCCTGGCTTTTCCAGCACTTCTGACTTTGTGAAACGAGACGGTCGTTGAAAGACGGTTTCCCCACAGTGTTGTTTGTTTGACAGAGTGGAGCCTGTGGCACTATCCGCCGAGGCACCGCACGTGCTTCCAAGCACCTGCAACTTACTGAAACCTGACGTTGGGCGAAAGATTGTTGACCCAGAGTTTCGTTTCACAGACTTGAGTCTGTGTGTGTGGCACTTTCCCGGTAGGCCCCGCGTAGTTTTCAAATACTACTAAGGTAGTGAAACAAGGGTGTGTAGTTGGAAGATGGTGCTTTTCTCGCCGAGGTGTCTCCCGGAGCTGAGGCAATATATTGCCCTTCCCTCACGGTATCCAGGGATGGGTCTTCAGACAGTTGTAGCTTTGGGAAACGAGGCGAGAGTTGAAAGACGGCCTCCCCGCCGTGTGGTTTGACAGAGTTGAGCCCGCGGCACTGTCCGCCTAGGCACCGCACGTGTTTTCAGACACCGGCAACTCGCGGAAACCTGACGTTGGGTGAGAGGTGGTTTACCCAGAGTTTCGTGTCACAGAGTCGAGTGTATGGCACTTTCCCTGGAGGCCCCGCGTAGTTTTCCAACACCACTAACGTAGTGAAACAAGAATTCAGTTGGAAGGTGCTTTTCTCGCCGAGCTGTCTCCCAGAGCTGAGGATACTGCTCTTCCCTCGTGGTTTCCGGCACGGGTTCTCAAACGGTACCAACTCACCGAAGCAAGATGCTCTTTAAAGAGGGATCCCCCCCACAGAGTTGTCTGACAGACTTCAGTGCACGGCGCTTTTCTGCCTAGGCCCCGCATAGGTTTTCAAGCACTTCTGAGTGGAGCCAGAGGTTAGGCGACAGACCTGTCCAACCATCGTGCGGTGTCCCAGACTTGAAGTGTACGGCGCCTTCCCGGTAGGCCTCGTTATAGGTTTTGAAACACTTCGAAGGGAGTGCAAGCAGAGGCTAGTGGAAAGGCAGTTTCACCACAGTGTTCCTTCACAGAGTTGAGTACACGCCACACACTCTGCATAGGCGCTGCGTAAGTTGTATCTGCTTGAAACTTTTGTCTGCGTGAGACCAGGTGCTACTTGAAACCTGGACTCCCCGCAGTGTTGTTTCACCGAGTCGAGTGTAGGGCCCCATCCCCGTAGACACCCCCCCCCCCCCCCCCGCCCCACGCATGTGTTTTCAGACACTTGTTACTTAGCGGAACTTGATGTTCGGTAGGTAAAAGACTGTTTCCTCACAGTGTGGTTTTACAGAGCTGAGCATACGGCCCCTTCGGTGTGGGCCCTGCGTGGTCTTCAGACCCTCCTTAGAGCGAGTCGGCCACAGAGCTGAGTATCACAGAGCTGAGTGTGTGACCCTTCCCTCACAGTTGCCCGCCTGCGTTTTCAAGCACGGCTGGCTTAGAGAAACAAGACGTTGCTTGAAGGATGGATTCCCCGCAGAACTGCCGGACAGACGTGAGTGTCGGGCACTTTCTGCATAGGCCCCACCCACATCGGCTTCCCAGCTCTTGGAACTTGGTGACACAAGCTGTCAGCTGAAAGAGCTTCTCATCACAATGTGGTTTCACAGAGTTGAGTCCCTGTGGCCCTCTCCTTGTAGGCCTCGCAATGGTTTGCAACCACTTCTGGCTGAGTGAAACGGGATTGTTGAAAGACGGCTTCCACAAGGTGGTCGCTTGAAAGATGGTTTCCTCACTGTCACGGGTCACAGAGGTGAGTCTAGTGCACTTTCCACCGAGGCCCCGTATCAGTTTCCAAAGTCTTATTAAACTGAAGTGAAACCCGATGTCAGTTGGAAAGATCCTCCCGTCACCACATCGTGGTGTTCGGGGTTGAGCCGAGGCCTCTTTTTCCGTGTGGGCTCGCCTAGGTTGTCAAACACTTCTCCCTTAGGGAAACCAGAGGCTCGTTGAAAGACGGTTTGGCTCGCCCACGGCGCTCTTTCGCACCGCTGAGCGCATGGCTCCATCCCCCAAGGCACCGCCCGTGTTGTCAAACACTCGGTAACTTAGCGAAACCTGGTGAGAGCCGAAAGATGGTCCCCCCGCAATGTTGTTGAACACAGATGGGTGTACGGCCCTCTCGACCTAGGCCCCGCATGGCTTTCAGACACGACCAATGTCGTGAAACGAGAGGTTCGTGGCAAGATGCTTCCCCCCCGCCCCACCCCCCCCCCCACCCCCACAGAGCTGTATTCACAGAGCTGAGTGCCTGGCAACTTCCCTGAGGTGCATGGTTGCCCGCAAGGGTTTCCGAACAGTACTAACTTCGTGAACGAAGATGTTAACTGGGAAGACGGACGGCCGCAGTGTCCCTAGACAGGAAGGGAGCGTAGGGCACTTTCTGCATCGGCCCCGCGTAAGGTTTCAAACACCTCTAACGTGGTGTGCCAAGACGTGAGTTGAAAGATCTTTTCAACACGCCGTGGTTTGTTTCACACTTGCGAATGTGGCCCTGTCCCTGTGAGCCTCGCCTAGGTTTCCAGACACTTCTAACTTAGTGAAACCAGAAGTTAGTTGGAAGCCTGTTTCCCCCGTGTTCTTTCCCAGAGTTGGGGACATGGCACGTTCCGCTCGGACGCCGCACAGGTTTTCAAACACGGCGATCTTCGTGAAACCGGGTGTTACTTGAAAGATGGCCCCCCCCACAGTGTGGTCTCACAGAGTGGAGTACGCGGCCCGTTCCGACTAGCACCCGCATGGGTGGTCCCACACGTCTAACTTACGGAAACAAGATGTGGGTTGAAACCCGGTCTCCCCCAAATGCTCTTTGACCCCATGGGAGGACAATGGCACTTTTCGCCTAAGCCCCGCACCGGGGTTCAAACAATTCTCACTTTGTGAAGTGAGGTGGCAGTCGAAAGATGGTTGCAGCTCAGCGTCGTTTCACAAAGCGGAGTGTATGGTACTGTCCGCGTAGGTCGCTCATAGGTTTTCGAACACTTCTACGTCTGTGAAGCGAGACGTAGACCGAAAGATGGCTGGCTATGCCACCGTGTTTCCCGGAGTAGACTTCCCCTGTAGGCCCTTCCCCTGTAGCTTCTGCATAGGGTTTTCGAACCCTTCGGGACAAGTGACCCCAGAAGTTATTTGAGACACGGTTTGAGCACAGTGAGTGTTGGTTGCGAAAGTTGAGGACGTGACACTTTCTGGGTAGAACCCGCAGAGCTTTGCAGCCACTTCTGCCTCCGTGAAACGAGAAGTTAGGCGAAAGATGAATTCCCCTCGGTGTGGTTCTACGGCGTTGACTCTATGGCACTTGGTAGGGCCCCCACGTGGATTTTCGAGCGCTTCTAACTTTGTGAAACGGGATGACAGTCGCACGCTGATTTACCACAGCGTTGTTCACCTAGTTGCGTGCGTGGCACTTTTCCGCCGAGGCCGCGCGTACGCATCAATCCCTTCTCAGTGAGCGAGAACGACGTCAGCTGCAAGATGGCTTTCCAAGTGTTGTGTCACGGAGGTGAGTACATTGCAGTGTCCGCACGGGCCGCGTCGAGCTGCCATACCATCTACCTTAGCGAAACCGAATGTCAGTTGAAAGGTCTTCTCATCACAATGCGGTTTCTTAGAGTTGAGTATAGACGGCACTTTCCTTGTAGGCCTCGCATAGGTTTTCCACCACTTCTAGCTTTGCGAAACCAGATGGTTTCCCCCACAGTGTTGTTTGACAGAGTGGGGCCTGTGGCAGCGTCCGCCCAGGCACCGCGTGTGTTTTCAAACACTTGCAACTTATTGAAGCCTGACGTTAGGTGAAAGGGTTCTGTTTCACCGAGTTGCGTGTATGTAATGGCACTTCCCGCGTAGGCCCCACCTCGAGTTCCCGGCACTTCCGACTTCGTGTAAAGAGATGAGCGTTGAAAGATGGTGTCCCCACAGCGTTAGATCACGTAGTTGAGTGTCTGGCACTTTTCCGCATTAAGTCCTGCATAGTTTGCGAGCGAGAGTTTAGCTTCGTGAAACCGGACGCTAGTTGAGAGATGGTGTCGCCAAACTTCCCCACCCCCCTCCCCTCCCCCAGAGTCGAGGGTTTGGCACCCTGGTGGGTAGGCCTCGCAGTGGTGTCCAAACCCTTCTTACTTAGAGGAAGCCGATGTCCGTTGAACGACGCTTTACCGACACTGTCGTTTCCCAGAGTTCAGCATATGGCACTTGCCTTGTAGGCCCCTCCTAAGGTCTCAGACACTTCCTAACTCAGGGAAACAAGCGGTTCGTCGAAAGAGGGGATACCCCACAGCGTGTCTGAGAGTTGAGTGTGTGACCCGTTCGGGGTAGGCCCCGCATTGGTTTTCAAAGACAGGTCACGTAGTGAAAGGAGACCCTCAGTTGACTGGCAGGTTCCCTAAAGTGCTGCTTCAGAGTTGAGTGTGTGCAAACTTCCTGCCCGGGCTCCGCAGGAGTTTTCAGAAACTGCCGAGTGAGGGAAAGGAGACGTTAACTAACGTTGCAAGAGGGTTTCCCCACAGGGATTCGCAGCGCGGAGCCCATGGAACGTACCGCCTGGGCCCTGGATGGTGTGCAAACACCTGTCTGCTGGTGACGTGCAGCTGCTGTGAGTTGAAAGAGGGTTTCCCCAGAGTGATTCCCAGAGCTGAGCCCAGGGCCCTTTCGGGGTAGGCCCCGCCTTGGTTTTTCAAGCAAGTCTTGGTGAAAAGAGAGGCTAGTGGAAAGACCGTGTCCCCAGAGTGCTGCATGAGAGAGTTGAGTCCATGGAACTTGCCGCAGTCTCCGCCATGGTTTCCAGACACTTCTAACTTAGTGAGATGAGACGTTAGTTGAAAGCCGGTTTCGCCCTCTGTCAACATGCTCTTTGACAGAGTTGCGTGGAACTGGCACTCTCCGCCTGGGTTCGCAAACCACGCCAACTTTGTGACTCGCGGTGGTAGTTGAAAGAGGCTTTCCCTTCCGCGTCGTTTCACAGAGTTGAGTCTTTGGCACTTGCCCCGTAAGTGGCGCACGGGTTTTCAAACACTTGTAGCCACGTGAAACGAGGGGCTACTTGACAGAGGAAATCCCCCCACAGGGTTGCTATGCAGGGTTGACTGTGATACAGAGTGGACAGCACGTTGGCCGTAGGCCCCGCCTGGCTTTTCCAGCACTTCTGACTTTGTGAAACGAGACGGTCGTTGAAAGACGGTTTCCCCACAGTGTTGTTTGTTTGACAGAGTGGAGCCTGTGGCACTATCCGCCGAGGCACCGCACGTGCTTCCAAGCACCTGCAACTTACTGAAACCTGACGTTGGGCGAAAGATTGTTGACCCAGAGTTTCGTTTCACAGACTTGAGTCTGTGTGTGTGGCACTTTCCCGGTAGGCCCCGCGTAGTTTTCAAATACTACTAAGGTAGTGAAACAAGGGTGTGTAGTTGGAAGATGGTGCTTTTCTCGCCGAGGTGTCTCCCGGAGCTGAGGCAATATATTGCCCTTCCCTCACGGTATCCAGGGATGGGTCTTCAGACAGTTGTAGCTTTGGGAAACGAGGCGAGAGTTGAAAGACGGCCTCCCCGCCGTGTGGTTTGACAGAGTTGAGCCCGCGGCACTGTCCGCCTAGGCACCGCACGTGTTTTCAGACACCGGCAACTCGCGGAAACCTGACGTTGGGTGAGAGGTGGTTTACCCAGAGTTTCGTGTCACAGAGTCGAGTGTATGGCACTTTCCCTGGAGGCCCCGCGTAGTTTTCCAACACCACTAACGTAGTGAAACAAGAATTCAGTTGGAAGGTGCTTTTCTCGCCGAGCTGTCTCCCAGAGCTGAGGATACTGCTCTTCCCTCGTGGTTTCCGGCACGGGTTCTCAAACGGTACCAACTCACCGAAGCAAGATGCTCTTTAAAGAGGGATCCCCCCCACAGAGTTGTCTGACAGACTTCAGTGAACGGCGCTTTTCTGCCTAGGCCCCGCATAGGTTTTCAAGCACTTCTGAGTGGAGCCAGAGGTTAGGCGACAGACCTGTCCAACCATCGTGCGGTGTCCCAGACTTGAAGTGTACGGCGCCTTCCCGGTAGGCCTCGTTATAGGTTTTGAAACACTTCGAAGGGAGTGCAAGCAGAGGCTAGTGGAAAGGCAGTTTCACCACAGTGTTCCTTCACAGAGTTGAGTACACGCCACACACTCTGCATAGGCGCTGCGTAAGTTGTATCTGCTTGAAACTTTTGTCTGCGTGAGACCAGGTGCTACTTGAAACCTGGACTCCCCGCAGTGTTGTTTCACCGAGTCGAGTGTAGGGCCCCATCCCCGTAGACACCCCCCCCCCCCCCCCCGCCCCACGCATGTGTTTTCAGACACTTGTTACTTAGCGGAACTTGATGTTCGGTAGGTAAAAGACTGTTTCCTCACAGTGTGGTTTTACAGAGCTGAGCATACGGCCCCTTCGGTGTGGGCCCTGCGTGGTCTTCAGACCCTCCTTAGAGCGAGTCGGCCACAGAGCTGAGTATCACAGAGCTGAGTGTGTGACCCTTCCCTCACAGTTGCCCGCCTGCGTTTTCAAGCACGGCTGGCTTAGAGAAACAAGACGTTGCTTGAAGGATGGATTCCCCGCAGAACTGCCGGACAGACGTGAGTGTCGGGCACTTTCTGCATAGGCCCCACCCACATCGGCTTCCCAGCTCTTGGAACTTGGTGACACAAGCTGTCAGCTGAAAGAGCTTCTCATCACAATGTGGTTTCACAGAGTTGAGTCCCTGTGGCCCTCTCCTTGTAGGCCTCGCAATGGTTTGCAACCACTTCTGGCTGAGTGAAACGGGATTGTTGAAAGACGGCTTCCACAAGGTGGTCGCTTGAAAGATGGTTTCCTCACTGTCACGGGTCACAGAGGTGAGTCTAGTGCACTTTCCACCGAGGCCCCGTATCAGTTTCCAAAGTCTTATTAAACTGAAGTGAAACCCGATGTCAGTTGGAAAGATCCTCCCGTCACCACATCGTGGTGTTCGGGGTTGAGCCGAGGCCTCTTTTTCCGTGTGGGCTCGCCTAGGTTGTCAAACACTTCTCCCTTAGGGAAACCAGAGGCTCGTTGAAAGACGGTTTGGCTCGCCCACGGCGCTCTTTCGCACCGCTGAGCGCATGGCTCCATCCCCCAAGGCACCGCCCGTGTTGTCAAACACTCGGTAACTTAGCGAAACCTGGTGAGAGCCGAAAGATGGTCCCCCCGCAATGTTGTTGAACACAGATGGGTGTACGGCCCTCTCGACCTAGGCCCCGCATGGCTTTCAGACACGACCAATGTCGTGAAACGAGAGGTTCGTGGCAAGATGCTTCCCCCCCGCCCCACCCCCCCCCCCACCCCCACAGAGCTGTATTCACAGAGCTGAGTGCCTGGCAACTTCCCTGAGGTGCATGGTTGCCCGCAAGGGTTTCCGAACAGTACTAACTTCGTGAACGAAGATGTTAACTGGGAAGACGGACGGCCGCAGTGTCCCTAGACAGGAAGGGAGCGTAGGGCACTTTCTGCATCGGCCCCGCGTAAGGTTTCAAACACCTCTAACGTGGTGTGCCAAGACGTGAGTTGAAAGATCTTTTCAACACGCCGTGGTTTGTTTCACACTTGCGAATGTGGCCCTGTCCCTGTGAGCCTCGCCTAGGTTTCCAGACACTTCTAACTTAGTGAAACCAGAAGTTAGTTGGAAGCCTGTTTCCCCCGTGTTCTTTCCCAGAGTTGGGGACATGGCACGTTCCGCTCGGACGCCGCACAGGTTTTCAAACACGGCGATCTTCGTGAAACCGGGTGTTACTTGAAAGATGGCCCCCCCACAGTGTGGTCTCACAGAGTGGAGTACGCGGCCCGTTCCGACTAGCACCCGCATGGGTGGTCCCACACGTCTAACTTACGGAAACAAGATGTGGGTTGAAACCCGGTCTCCCCCAAATGCTCTTTGACCCCATGGGAGGACAATGGCACTTTTCGCCTAAGCCCCGCACCGGGGTTCAAACAATTCTCACTTTGTGAAGTGAGGTGGCAGTCGAAAGATGGTTGCAGCTCAGCGTCGTTTCACAAAGCGGAGTGTATGGTACTGTCCGCGTAGGTCGCTCATAGGTTTTCGAACACTTCTACGTCTGTGAAGCGAGACGTAGACCGAAAGATGGCTGGCTATGCCACCGTGTTTCCCGGAGTAGACTTCCCCTGTAGGCCCTTCCCCTGTAGCTTCTGCATAGGGTTTTCGAACCCTTCGGGACAAGTGACCCCAGAAGTTATTTGAGACACGGTTTGAGCACAGTGAGTGTTGGTTGCGAAAGTTGAGGACGTGACACTTTCTGGGTAGAACCCGCAGAGCTTTGCAGCCACTTCTGCCTCCGTGAAACGAGAAGTTAGGCGAAAGATGAATTCCCCTCGGTGTGGTTCTACGGCGTTGACTCTATGGCACTTGGTAGGGCCCCCACGTGGATTTTCGAGCGCTTCTAACTTTGTGAAACGGGATGACAGTCGCACGCTGATTTCACCACAGCGTTGTTCACCTAGTTGCGTGCGTGGCACTTTTCCGCCGAGGCCGCGCGTACGCATCAATCCCTTCTCAGTGAGCGAGAACGACGTCAGCTGCAAGATGGCTTTCCAAGTGTTGTGTCACGGAGGTGAGTACATTGCAGTGTCCGCACGGGCCGCGTCGAGCTGCCATACCATCTACCTTAGCGAAACCGAATGTCAGTTGAAAGGTCTTCTCATCACAATGCGGTTTCTTAGAGTTGAGTATAGACGGCACTTTCCTTGTAGGCCTCGCATAGGTTTTCCACCACTTCTAGCTTTGCGAAACCAGATGGTTTCCCCCACAGTGTTGTTTGACAGAGTGGGGCCTGTGGCAGCGTCCGCCCAGGCACCGCGTGTGTTTTCAAACACTTGCAACTTATTGAAGCCTGACGTTAGGTGAAAGGGTTCTGTTTCACCGAGTTGCGTGTATGTAATGGCACTTCCCGCGTAGGCCCCACCTCGAGTTCCCGGCACTTCCGACTTCGTGTAAAGAGATGAGCGTTGAAAGATGGTGTCCCCACAGCGTTAGATCACGTAGTTGAGTGTCTGGCACTTTTCCGCATTAAGTCCTGCATAGTTTGCGAGCGAGAGTTTAGCTTCGTGAAACCGGACGCTAGTTGAGAGATGGTGTCGCCAAACTTCCCCACCCCCCTCCCCTCCCCCAGAGTCGAGGGTTTGGCACCCTGGTGGGTAGGCCTCGCAGTGGTGTCCAAACCCTTCTTACTTAGAGGAAGCCGATGTCCGTTGAACGACGCTTTACCGACACTGTCGTTTCCCAGAGTTCAGCATATGGCACTTGCCTTGTAGGCCCCTCCTAAGGTCTCAGACACTTCCTAACTCAGGGAAACAAGCGGTTCGTCGAAAGAGGGGATACCCCACAGCGTGTCTGAGAGTTGAGTGTGTGACCCGTTCGGGGTAGGCCCCGCATTGGTTTTCAAAGACAGGTCACGTAGTGAAAGGAGACCCTCAGTTGACTGGCAGGTTCCCTAAAGTGCTGCTTCAGAGTTGAGTGTGTGCAAACTTCCTGCCCGGGCTCCGCAGGAGTTTTCAGAAACTGCCGAGTGAGGGAAAGGAGACGTTAACTAACGTTGCAAGAGGGTTTCCCCACAGGGATTCGCAGCGCGGAGCCCATGGAACGTACCGCCTGGGCCCTGGATGGTGTGCAAACACCTGTCTGCTGGTGACGTGCAGCTGCTGTGAGTTGAAAGAGGGTTTCCCCAGAGTGATTCCCAGAGCTGAGCCCAGGGCCCTTTCGGGGTAGGCCCCGCCTTGGTTTTTCAAGCAAGTCTTGGTGAAAAGAGAGGCTAGTGGAAAGACCGTGTCCCCAGAGTGCTGCATGAGAGAGTTGAGTCCATGGAACTTGCCGCAGTCTCCGCCATGGTTTCCAGACACTTCTAACTTAGTGAGATGAGACGTTAGTTGAAAGCCGGTTTCGCCCTCTGTCAACATGCTCTTTGACAGAGTTGCGTGGAACTGGCACTCTCCGCCTGGGTTCGCAAACCACGCCAACTTTGTGACTCGCGGTGGTAGTTGAAAGAGGCTTTCCCTTCCGCGTCGTTTCACAGAGTTGAGTCTTTGGCACTTGCCCCGTAAGTGGCGCACGGGTTTTCAAACACTTGTAGCCACGTGAAACGAGGGGCTACTTGACAGAGGAAATCCCCCCACAGGGTTGCTATGCAGGGTTGACTGTGATACAGAGTGGACAGCACGTTGGCCGTAGGCCCCGCCTGGCTTTTCCAGCACTTCTGACTTTGTGAAACGAGACGGTCGTTGAAAGACGGTTTCCCCACAGTGTTGTTTGTTTGACAGAGTGGAGCCTGTGGCACTATCCGCCGAGGCACCGCACGTGCTTCCAAGCACCTGCAACTTACTGAAACCTGACGTTGGGCGAAAGATTGTTGACCCAGAGTTTCGTTTCACAGACTTGAGTCTGTGTGTGTGGCACTTTCCCGGTAGGCCCCGCGTAGTTTTCAAATACTACTAAGGTAGTGAAACAAGGGTGTGTAGTTGGAAGATGGTGCTTTTCTCGCCGAGGTGTCTCCCGGAGCTGAGGCAATATATTGCCCTTCCCTCACGGTATCCAGGGATGGGTCTTCAGACAGTTGTAGCTTTGGGAAACGAGGCGAGAGTTGAAAGACGGCCTCCCCGCCGTGTGGTTTGACAGAGTTGAGCCCGCGGCACTGTCCGCCTAGGCACCGCACGTGTTTTCAGACACCGGCAACTCGCGGAAACCTGACGTTGGGTGAGAGGTGGTTTACCCAGAGTTTCGTGTCACAGAGTCGAGTGTATGGCACTTTCCCTGGAGGCCCCGCGTAGTTTTCCAACACCACTAACGTAGTGAAACAAGAATTCAGTTGGAAGGTGCTTTTCTCGCCGAGCTGTCTCCCAGAGCTGAGGATACTGCTCTTCCCTCGTGGTTTCCGGCACGGGTTCTCAAACGGTACCAACTCACCGAAGCAAGATGCTCTTTAAAGAGGGATCCCCCCCACAGAGTTGTCTGACAGACTTCAGTGAACGGCGCTTTTCTGCCTAGGCCCCGCATAGGTTTTCAAGCACTTCTGAGTGGAGCCAGAGGTTAGGCGACAGACCTGTCCAACCATCGTGCGGTGTCCCAGACTTGAAGTGTACGGCGCCTTCCCGGTAGGCCTCGTTATAGGTTTTGAAACACTTCGAAGGGAGTGCAAGCAGAGGCTAGTGGAAAGGCAGTTTCACCACAGTGTTCCTTCACAGAGTTGAGTACACGCCACACACTCTGCATAGGCGCTGCGTAAGTTGTATCTGCTTGAAACTTTTGTCTGCGTGAGACCAGGTGCTACTTGAAACCTGGACTCCCCGCAGTGTTGTTTCACCGAGTCGAGTGTAGGGCCCCATCCCCGTAGACACCCCCCCCCCCCCCCCCCGCCCCACGCATGTGTTTTCAGACACTTGTTACTTAGCGGAACTTGATGTTCGGTAGGTAAAAGACTGTTTCCTCACAGTGTGGTTTTACAGAGCTGAGCATACGGCCCCTTCGGTGTGGGCCCTGCGTGGTCTTCAGACCCTCCTTAGAGCGAGTCGGCCACAGAGCTGAGTATCACAGAGCTGAGTGTGTGACCCTTCCCTCACAGTTGCCCGCCTGCGTTTTCAAGCACGGCTGGCTTAGAGAAACAAGACGTTGCTTGAAGGATGGATTCCCCGCAGAACTGCCGGACAGACGTGAGTGTCGGGCACTTTCTGCATAGGCCCCACCCACATCGGCTTCCCAGCTCTTGGAACTTGGTGACACAAGCTGTCAGCTGAAAGAACTTCTCATCACAATGTGGTTTCACAGAGTTGAGTCCCTGTGGCCCTCTCCTTGTAGGCCTCGCAATGGTTTGCAACCACTTCTGGCTGAGTGAAACGGGATTGTTGAAAGACGGCTTCCACAAGGTGGTCGCTTGAAAGATGGTTTCCTCACTGTCACGGGTCACAGAGGTGAGTCTAGTGCACTTTCCACCGAGGCCCCGTATCAGTTTCCAAAGTCTTATTAAACTGAAGTGAAACCCGATGTCAGTTGGAAAGATCCTCCCGTCACCACATCGTGGTGTTCGGGGTTGAGCCGAGGCCTCTTTTTCCGTGTGGGCTCGCCTAGGTTGTCAAACACTTCTCCCTTAGGGAAACCAGAGGCTCGTTGAAAGACGGTTTGGCTCGCCCACGGCGCTCTTTCGCACCGCTGAGCGCATGGCTCCATCCCCCAAGGCACCGCCCGTGTTGTCAAACACTCGGTAACTTAGCGAAACCTGGTGAGAGCCGAAAGATGGTCCCCCCGCAATGTTGTTGAACACAGATGGGTGTACGGCCCTCTCGACCTAGGCCCCGCATGGCTTTCAGACACGACCAATGTCGTGAAACGAGAGGTTCGTGGCAAGATGCTTCCCCCCCGCCCCACCCCCCCCCCCACCCCCACAGAGCTGTATTCACAGAGCTGAGTGCCTGGCAACTTCCCTGAGGTGCATGGTTGCCCGCAAGGGTTTCCGAACAGTACTAACTTCGTGAACGAAGATGTTAACTGGGAAGACGGACGGCCGCAGTGTCCCTAGACAGGAAGGGAGCGTAGGGCACTTTCTGCATCGGCCCCGCGTAAGGTTTCAAACACCTCTAACGTGGTGTGCCAAGACGTGAGTTGAAAGATCTTTTCAACACGCCGTGGTTTGTTTCACACTTGCGAATGTGGCCCTGTCCCTGTGAGCCTCGCCTAGGTTTCCAGACACTTCTAACTTAGTGAAACCAGAAGTTAGTTGGAAGCCTGTTTCCCCCGTGTTCTTTCCCAGAGTTGGGGACATGGCACGTTCCGCTCGGACGCCGCACAGGTTTTCAAACACGGCGATCTTCGTGAAACCGGGTGTTACTTGAAAGATGGCCCCCCCCACAGTGTGGTCTCACAGAGTGGAGTACGCGGCCCGTTCCGACTAGCACCCGCATGGGTGGTCCCACACGTCTAACTTACGGAAACAAGATGTGGGTTGAAACCCGGTCTCCCCCAAATGCTCTTTGACCCCATGGGAGGACAATGGCACTTTTCGCCTAAGCCCCGCACCGGGGTTCAAACAATTCTCACTTTGTGAAGTGAGGTGGCAGTCGAAAGATGGTTGCAGCTCAGCGTCGTTTCACAAAGCGGAGTGTATGGTACTGTCCGCGTAGGTCGCTCATAGGTTTTCGAACACTTCTACGTCTGTGAAGCGAGACGTAGACCGAAAGATGGCTGGCTATGCCACCGTGTTTCCCGGAGTAGACTTCCCCTGTAGGCCCTTCCCCTGTAGCTTCTGCATAGGGTTTTCGAACCCTTCGGGACAAGTGACCCCAGAAGTTATTTGAGACACGGTTTGAGCACAGTGAGTGTTGGTTGCGAAAGTTGAGGACGTGACACTTTCTGGGTAGAACCCGCAGAGCTTTGCAGCCACTTCTGCCTCCGTGAAACGAGAAGTTAGGCGAAAGATGAATTCCCCTCGGTGTGGTTCTACGGCGTTGACTCTATGGCACTTGGTAGGGCCCCCACGTGGATTTTCGAGCGCTTCTAACTTTGTGAAACGGGATGACAGTCGCACGCTGATTTCACCACAGCGTTGTTCACCTAGTTGCGTGCGTGGCACTTTTCCGCCGAGGCCGCGCGTACGCATCAATCCCTTCTCAGTGAGCGAGAACGACGTCAGCTGCAAGATGGCTTTCCAAGTGTTGTGTCACGGAGGTGAGTACATTGCAGTGTCCGCACGGGCCGCGTCGAGCTGCCATACCATCTACCTTAGCGAAACCGAATGTCAGTTGAAAGGTCTTCTCATCACAATGCGGTTTCTTAGAGTTGAGTATAGACGGCACTTTCCTTGTAGGCCTCGCATAGGTTTTCCACCACTTCTAGCTTTGCGAAACCAGATGGTTTCCCCCACAGTGTTGTTTGACAGAGTGGGGCCTGTGGCAGCGTCCGCCCAGGCACCGCGTGTGTTTTCAAACACTTGCAACTTATTGAAGCCTGACGTTAGGTGAAAGGGTTCTGTTTCACCGAGTTGCGTGTATGTAATGGCACTTCCCGCGTAGGCCCCACCTCGAGTTCCCGGCACTTCCGACTTCGTGTAAAGAGATGAGCGTTGAAAGATGGTGTCCCCACAGCGTTAGATCACGTAGTTGAGTGTCTGGCACTTTTCCGCATTAAGTCCTGCATAGTTTGCGAGCGAGAGTTTAGCTTCGTGAAACCGGACGCTAGTTGAGAGATGGTGTCGCCAAACTTCCCCACCCCCCTCCCCTCCCCCAGAGTCGAGGGTTTGGCACCCTTGTGGGTAGGCCTCGCAGTGGTGTCCAAACCCTTCTTACTTAGAGGAAGCCGATGTCCGTTGAACGACGCTTTACCGACACTGTCGTTTCCCAGAGTTCAGCATATGGCACTTGCCTTGTAGGCCCCTCCTAAGGTCTCAGACACTTCCTAACTCAGGGAAACAAGCGGTTCGTCGAAAGAGGGGATACCCCACAGCGTGTCTGAGAGTTGAGTGTGTGACCCGTTCGGGGTAGGCCCCGCATTGGTTTTCAAAGACAGGTCACGTAGTGAAAGGAGACCCTCAGTTGACTGGCAGGTTCCCTAAAGTGCTGCTTCAGAGTTGAGTGTGTGCAAACTTCCTGCCCGGGCTCCGCAGGAGTTTTCAGAAACTGCCGAGTGAGGGAAAGGAGACGTTAACTAACGTTGCAAGAGGGTTTCCCCACAGGGATTCGCAGCGCGGAGCCCATGGAACGTACCGCCTGGGCCCTGGATGGTGTGCAAACACCTGTCTGCTGGTGACGTGCAGCTGCTGTGAGTTGAAAGAGGGTTTCCCCAGAGTGATTCCCAGAGCTGAGCCCAGGGCCCTTTCGGGGTAGGCCCCGCCTTGGTTTTTCAAGCAAGTCTTGGTGAAAAGAGAGGCTAGTGGAAAGACCGTGTCCCCAGAGTGCTGCATGAGAGAGTTGAGTCCATGGAACTTGCCGCAGTCTCCGCCATGGTTTCCAGACACTTCTAACTTAGTGAGATGAGACGTTAGTTGAAAGCCGGTTTCGCCCTCTGTCAACATGCTCTTTGACAGAGTTGCGTGGAACTGGCACTCTCCGCCTGGGTTCGCAAACCACGCCAACTTTGTGACTCGCGGTGGTAGTTGAAAGAGGCTTTCCCTTCCGCGTCGTTTCACAGAGTTGAGTCTTTGGCACTTGCCCCGTAAGTGGCGCACGGGTTTTCAAACACTTGTAGCCACGTGAAACGAGGGGCTACTTGACAGAGGAAATCCCCCCACAGGGTTGCTATGCAGGGTTGACTGTGATACAGAGTGGACAGCACGTTGGCCGTAGGCCCCGCCTGGCTTTTCCAGCACTTCTGACTTTGTGAAACGAGACGGTCGTTGAAAGACGGTTTCCCCACAGTGTTGTTTGTTTGACAGAGTGGAGCCTGTGGCACTATCCGCCGAGGCACCGCACGTGCTTCCAAGCACCTGCAACTTACTGAAACCTGACGTTGGGCGAAAGATTGTTGACCCAGAGTTTCGTTTCACAGACTTGAGTCTGTGTGTGTGGCACTTTCCCGGTAGGCCCCGCGTAGTTTTCAAATACTACTAAGGTAGTGAAACAAGGGTGTGTAGTTGGAAGATGGTGCTTTTCTCGCCGAGGTGTCTCCCGGAGCTGAGGCAATATATTGCCCTTCCCTCACGGTATCCAGGGATGGGTCTTCAGACAGTTGTAGCTTTGGGAAACGAGGCGAGAGTTGAAAGACGGCCTCCCCGCCGTGTGGTTTGACAGAGTTGAGCCCGCGGCACTGTCCGCCTAGGCACCGCACGTGTTTTCAGACACCGGCAACTCGCGGAAACCTGACGTTGGGTGAGAGGTGGTTTACCCAGAGTTTCGTGTCACAGAGTCGAGTGTATGGCACTTTCCCTGGAGGCCCCGCGTAGTTTTCCAACACCACTAACGTAGTGAAACAAGAATTCAGTTGGAAGGTGCTTTTCTCGCCGAGCTGTCTCCCAGAGCTGAGGATACTGCTCTTCCCTCGTGGTTTCCGGCACGGGTTCTCAAACGGTACCAACTCACCGAAGCAAGATGCTCTTTAAAGAGGGATCCCCCCCACAGAGTTGTCTGACAGACTTCAGTGCACGGCGCTTTTCTGCCTAGGCCCCGCATAGGTTTTCAAGCACTTCTGAGTGGAGCCAGAGGTTAGGCGACAGACCTGTCCAACCATCGTGCGGTGTCCCAGACTTGAAGTGTACGGCGCCTTCCCGGTAGGCCTCGTTATAGGTTTTGAAACACTTCGAAGGGAGTGCAAGCAGAGGCTAGTGGAAAGGCAGTTTCACCACAGTGTTCCTTCACAGAGTTGAGTACACGCCACACACTCTGCATAGGCGCTGCGTAAGTTGTATCTGCTTGAAACTTTTGTCTGCGTGAGACCAGGTGCTACTTGAAACCTGGACTCCCCGCAGTGTTGTTTCACCGAGTCGAGTGTAGGGCCCCATCCCCGTAGACACCCCCCCCCCCCCCCCCGCCCCACGCATGTGTTTTCAGACACTTGTTACTTAGCGGAACTTGATGTTCGGTAGGTAAAAGACTGTTTCCTCACAGTGTGGTTTTACAGAGCTGAGCATACGGCCCCTTCGGTGTGGGCCCTGCGTGGTCTTCAGACCCTCCTTAGAGCGAGTCGGCCACAGAGCTGAGTATCACAGAGCTGAGTGTGTGACCCTTCCCTCACAGTTGCCCGCCTGCGTTTTCAAGCACGGCTGGCTTAGAGAAACAAGACGTTGCTTGAAGGATGGATTCCCCGCAGAACTGCCGGACAGACGTGAGTGTCGGGCACTTTCTGCATAGGCCCCACCCACATCGGCTTCCCAGCTCTTGGAACTTGGTGACACAAGCTGTCAGCTGAAAGAGCTTCTCATCACAATGTGGTTTCACAGAGTTGAGTCCCTGTGGCCCTCTCCTTGTAGGCCTCGCAATGGTTTGCAACCACTTCTGGCTGAGTGAAACGGGATTGTTGAAAGACGGCTTCCACAAGGTGGTCGCTTGAAAGATGGTTTCCTCACTGTCACGGGTCACAGAGGTGAGTCTAGTGCACTTTCCACCGAGGCCCCGTATCAGTTTCCAAAGTCTTATTAAACTGAAGTGAAACCCGATGTCAGTTGGAAAGATCCTCCCGTCACCACATCGTGGTGTTCGGGGTTGAGCCGAGGCCTCTTTTTCCGTGTGGGCTCGCCTAGGTTGTCAAACACTTCTCCCTTAGGGAAACCAGAGGCTCGTTGAAAGACGGTTTGGCTCGCCCACGGCGCTCTTTCGCACCGCTGAGCGCATGGCTCCATCCCCCAAGGCACCGCCCGTGTTGTCAAACACTCGGTAACTTAGCGAAACCTGGTGAGAGCCGAAAGATGGTCCCCCCGCAATGTTGTTGAACACAGATGGGTGTACGGCCCTCTCGACCTAGGCCCCGCATGGCTTTCAGACACGACCAATGTCGTGAAACGAGAGGTTCGTGGCAAGATGCTTCCCCCCCGCCCCACCCCCCCCCCCACCCCCACAGAGCTGTATTCACAGAGCTGAGTGCCTGGCAACTTCCCTGAGGTGCATGGTTGCCCGCAAGGGTTTCCGAACAGTACTAACTTCGTGAACGAAGATGTTAACTGGGAAGACGGACGGCCGCAGTGTCCCTAGACAGGAAGGGAGCGTAGGGCACTTTCTGCATCGGCCCCGCGTAAGGTTTCAAACACCTCTAACGTGGTGTGCCAAGACGTGAGTTGAAAGATCTTTTCAACACGCCGTGGTTTGTTTCACACTTGCGAATGTGGCCCTGTCCCTGTGAGCCTCGCCTAGGTTTCCAGACACTTCTAACTTAGTGAAACCAGAAGTTAGTTGGAAGCCTGTTTCCCCCGTGTTCTTTCCCAGAGTTGGGGACATGGCACGTTCCGCTCGGACGCCGCACAGGTTTTCAAACACGGCGATCTTCGTGAAACCGGGTGTTACTTGAAAGATGGCCCCCCCCACAGTGTGGTCTCACAGAGTGGAGTACGCGGCCCGTTCCGACTAGCACCCGCATGGGTGGTCCCACACGTCTAACTTACGGAAACAAGATGTGGGTTGAAACCCGGTCTCCCCCAAATGCTCTTTGACCCCATGGGAGGACAATGGCACTTTTCGCCTAAGCCCCGCACCGGGGTTCAAACAATTCTCACTTTGTGAAGTGAGGTGGCAGTCGAAAGATGGTTGCAGCTCAGCGTCGTTTCACAAAGCGGAGTGTATGGTACTGTCCGCGTAGGTCGCTCATAGGTTTTCGAACACTTCTACGTCTGTGAAGCGAGACGTAGACCGAAAGATGGCTGGCTATGCCACCGTGTTTCCCGGAGTAGACTTCCCCTGTAGGCCCTTCCCCTGTAGCTTCTGCATAGGGTTTTCGAACCCTTCGGGACAAGTGACCCCAGAAGTTATTTGAGACACGGTTTGAGCACAGTGAGTGTTGGTTGCGAAAGTTGAGGACGTGACACTTTCTGGGTAGAACCCGCAGAGCTTTGCAGCCACTTCTGCCTCCGTGAAACGAGAAGTTAGGCGAAAGATGAATTCCCCTCGGTGTGGTTCTACGGCGTTGACTCTATGGCACTTGGTAGGGCCCCCACGTGGATTTTCGAGCGCTTCTAACTTTGTGAAACGGGATGACAGTCGCACGCTGATTTCACCACAGCGTTGTTCACCTAGTTGCGTGCGTGGCACTTTTCCGCCGAGGCCGCGCGTACGCATCAATCCCTTCTCAGTGAGCGAGAACGACGTCAGCTGCAAGATGGCTTTCCAAGTGTTGTGTCACGGAGGTGAGTACATTGCAGTGTCCGCACGGGCCGCGTCGAGCTGCCATACCATCTACCTTAGCGAAACCGAATGTCAGTTGAAAGGTCTTCTCATCACAATGCGGTTTCTTAGAGTTGAGTATAGACGGCACTTTCCTTGTAGGCCTCGCATAGGTTTTCCACCACTTCTAGCTTTGCGAAACCAGATGGTTTCCCCCACAGTGTTGTTTGACAGAGTGGGGCCTGTGGCAGCGTCCGCCCAGGCACCGCGTGTGTTTTCAAACACTTGCAACTTATTGAAGCCTGACGTTAGGTGAAAGGGTTCTGTTTCACCGAGTTGCGTGTATGTAATGGCACTTCCCGCGTAGGCCCCACCTCGAGTTCCCGGCACTTCCGACTTCGTGTAAAGAGATGAGCGTTGAAAGATGGTGTCCCCACAGCGTTAGATCACGTAGTTGAGTGTCTGGCACTTTTCCGCATTAAGTCCTGCATAGTTTGCGAGCGAGAGTTTAGCTTCGTGAAACCGGACGCTAGTTGAGAGATGGTGTCGCCAAACTTCCCCACCCCCCTCCCCTCCCCCAGAGTCGAGGGTTTGGCACCCTTGTGGGTAGGCCTCGCAGTGGTGTCCAAACCCTTCTTACTTAGAGGAAGCCGATGTCCGTTGAACGACGCTTTACCGACACTGTCGTTTCCCAGAGTTCAGCATATGGCACTTGCCTTGTAGGCCCCTCCTAAGGTCTCAGACACTTCCTAACTCAGGGAAACAAGCGGTTCGTCGAAAGAGGGGATACCCCACAGCGTGTCTGAGAGTTGAGTGTGTGACCCGTTCGGGGTAGGCCCCGCATTGGTTTTCAAAGACAGGTCACGTAGTGAAAGGAGACCCTCAGTTGACTGGCAGGTTCCCTAAAGTGCTGCTTCAGAGTTGAGTGTGTGCAAACTTCCTGCCCGGGCTCCGCAGGAGTTTTCAGAAACTGCCGAGTGAGGGAAAGGAGACGTTAACTAACGTTGCAAGAGGGTTTCCCCACAGGGATTCGCAGCGCGGAGCCCATGGAACGTACCGCCTGGGCCCTGGATGGTGTGCAAACACCTGTCTGCTGGTGACGTGCAGCTGCTGTGAGTTGAAAGAGGGTTTCCCCAGAGTGATTCCCAGAGCTGAGCCCAGGGCCCTTTCGGGGTAGGCCCCGCCTTGGTTTTTCAAGCAAGTCTTGGTGAAAAGAGAGGCTAGTGGAAAGACCGTGTCCCCAGAGTGCTGCATGAGAGAGTTGAGTCCATGGAACTTGCCGCAGTCTCCGCCATGGTTTCCAGACACTTCTAACTTAGTGAGATGAGACGTTAGTTGAAAGCCGGTTTCGCCCTCTGTCAACATGCTCTTTGACAGAGTTGCGTGGAACTGGCACTCTCCGCCTGGGTTCGCAAACCACGCCAACTTTGTGACTCGCGGTGGTAGTTGAAAGAGGCTTTCCCTTCCGCGTCGTTTCACAGAGTTGAGTCTTTGGCACTTGCCCCGTAAGTGGCGCACGGGTTTTCAAACACTTGTAGCCACGTGAAACGAGGGGCTACTTGACAGAGGAAATCCCCCCACAGGGTTGCTATGCAGGGTTGACTGTGATACAGAGTGGACAGCACGTTGGCCGTAGGCCCCGCCTGGCTTTTCCAGCACTTCTGACTTTGTGAAACGAGACGGTCGTTGAAAGACGGTTTCCCCACAGTGTTGTTTGTTTGACAGAGTGGAGCCTGTGGCACTATCCGCCGAGGCACCGCACGTGCTTCCAAGCACCTGCAACTTACTGAAACCTGACGTTGGGCGAAAGATTGTTGACCCAGAGTTTCGTTTCACAGACTTGAGTCTGTGTGTGTGGCACTTTCCCGGTAGGCCCCGCGTAGTTTTCAAATACTACTAAGGTAGTGAAACAAGGGTGTGTAGTTGGAAGATGGTGCTTTTCTCGCCGAGGTGTCTCCCGGAGCTGAGGCAATATATTGCCCTTCCCTCACGGTATCCAGGGATGGGTCTTCAGACAGTTGTAGCTTTGGGAAACGAGGCGAGAGTTGAAAGACGGCCTCCCCGCCGTGTGGTTTGACAGAGTTGAGCCCGCGGCACTGTCCGCCTAGGCACCGCACGTGTTTTCAGACACCGGCAACTCGCGGAAACCTGACGTTGGGTGAGAGGTGGTTTACCCAGAGTTTCGTGTCACAGAGTCGAGTGTATGGCACTTTCCCTGGAGGCCCCGCGTAGTTTTCCAACACCACTAACGTAGTGAAACAAGAATTCAGTTGGAAGGTGCTTTTCTCGCCGAGCTGTCTCCCAGAGCTGAGGATACTGCTCTTCCCTCGTGGTTTCCGGCACGGGTTCTCAAACGGTACCAACTCACCGAAGCAAGATGCTCTTTAAAGAGGGATCCCCCCCACAGAGTTGTCTGACAGACTTCAGTGCACGGCGCTTTTCTGCCTAGGCCCCGCATAGGTTTTCAAGCACTTCTGAGTGGAGCCAGAGGTTAGGCGACAGACCTGTCCAACCATCGTGCGGTGTCCCAGACTTGAAGTGTACGGCGCCTTCCCGGTAGGCCTCGTTATAGGTTTTGAAACACTTCGAAGGGAGTGCAAGCAGAGGCTAGTGGAAAGGCAGTTTCACCACAGTGTTCCTTCACAGAGTTGAGTACACGCCACACACTCTGCATAGGCGCTGCGTAAGTTGTATCTGCTTGAAACTTTTGTCTGCGTGAGACCAGGTGCTACTTGAAACCTGGACTCCCCGCAGTGTTGTTTCACCGAGTCGAGTGTAGGGCCCCATCCCCGTAGACACCCCCCCCCCCCCCCCCGCCCCACGCATGTGTTTTCAGACACTTGTTACTTAGCGGAACTTGATGTTCGGTAGGTAAAAGACTGTTTCCTCACAGTGTGGTTTTACAGAGCTGAGCATACGGCCCCTTCGGTGTGGGCCCTGCGTGGTCTTCAGACCCTCCTTAGAGCGAGTCGGCCACAGAGCTGAGTATCACAGAGCTGAGTGTGTGACCCTTCCCTCACAGTTGCCCGCCTGCGTTTTCAAGCACGGCTGGCTTAGAGAAACAAGACGTTGCTTGAAGGATGGATTCCCCGCAGAACTGCCGGACAGACGTGAGTGTCGGGCACTTTCTGCATAGGCCCCACCCACATCGGCTTCCCAGCTCTTGGAACTTGGTGACACAAGCTGTCAGCTGAAAGAGCTTCTCATCACAATGTGGTTTCACAGAGTTGAGTCCCTGTGGCCCTCTCCTTGTAGGCCTCGCAATGGTTTGCAACCACTTCTGGCTGAGTGAAACGGGATTGTTGAAAGACGGCTTCCACAAGGTGGTCGCTTGAAAGATGGTTTCCTCACTGTCACGGGTCACAGAGGTGAGTCTAGTGCACTTTCCACCGAGGCCCCGTATCAGTTTCCAAAGTCTTATTAAACTGAAGTGAAACCCGATGTCAGTTGGAAAGATCCTCCCGTCACCACATCGTGGTGTTCGGGGTTGAGCCGAGGCCTCTTTTTCCGTGTGGGCTCGCCTAGGTTGTCAAACACTTCTCCCTTAGGGAAACCAGAGGCTCGTTGAAAGACGGTTTGGCTCGCCCACGGCGCTCTTTCGCACCGCTGAGCGCATGGCTCCATCCCCCAAGGCACCGCCCGTGTTGTCAAACACTCGGTAACTTAGCGAAACCTGGTGAGAGCCGAAAGATGGTCCCCCCGCAATGTTGTTGAACACAGATGGGTGTACGGCCCTCTCGACCTAGGCCCCGCATGGCTTTCAGACACGACCAATGTCGTGAAACGAGAGGTTCGTGGCAAGATGCTTCCCCCCCGCCCCACCCCCCCCCCCACCCCCACAGAGCTGTATTCACAGAGCTGAGTGCCTGGCAACTTCCCTGAGGTGCATGGTTGCCCGCAAGGGTTTCCGAACAGTACTAACTTCGTGAACGAAGATGTTAACTGGGAAGACGGACGGCCGCAGTGTCCCTAGACAGGAAGGGAGCGTAGGGCACTTTCTGCATCGGCCCCGCGTAAGGTTTCAAACACCTCTAACGTGGTGTGCCAAGACGTGAGTTGAAAGATCTTTTCAACACGCCGTGGTTTGTTTCACACTTGCGAATGTGGCCCTGTCCCTGTGAGCCTCGCCTAGGTTTCCAGACACTTCTAACTTAGTGAAACCAGAAGTTAGTTGGAAGCCTGTTTCCCCCGTGTTCTTTCCCAGAGTTGGGGACATGGCACGTTCCGCTCGGACGCCGCACAGGTTTTCAAACACGGCGATCTTCGTGAAACCGGGTGTTACTTGAAAGATGGCCCCCCCCACAGTGTGGTCTCACAGAGTGGAGTACGCGGCCCGTTCCGACTAGCACCCGCATGGGTGGTCCCACACGTCTAACTTACGGAAACAAGATGTGGGTTGAAACCCGGTCTCCCCCAAATGCTCTTTGACCCCATGGGAGGACAATGGCACTTTTCGCCTAAGCCCCGCACCGGGGTTCAAACAATTCTCACTTTGTGAAGTGAGGTGGCAGTCGAAAGATGGTTGCAGCTCAGCGTCGTTTCACAAAGCGGAGTGTATGGTACTGTCCGCGTAGGTCGCTCATAGGTTTTCGAACACTTCTACGTCTGTGAAGCGAGACGTAGACCGAAAGATGGCTGGCTATGCCACCGTGTTTCCCGGAGTAGACTTCCCCTGTAGGCCCTTCCCCTGTAGCTTCTGCATAGGGTTTTCGAACCCTTCGGGACAAGTGACCCCAGAAGTTATTTGAGACACGGTTTGAGCACAGTGAGTGTTGGTTGCGAAAGTTGAGGACGTGACACTTTCTGGGTAGAACCCGCAGAGCTTTGCAGCCACTTCTGCCTCCGTGAAACGAGAAGTTAGGCGAAAGATGAATTCCCCTCGGTGTGGTTCTACGGCGTTGACTCTATGGCACTTGGTAGGGCCCCCACGTGGATTTTCGAGCGCTTCTAACTTTGTGAAACGGGATGACAGTCGCACGCTGATTTCACCACAGCGTTGTTCACCTAGTTGCGTGCGTGGCACTTTTCCGCCGAGGCCGCGCGTACGCATCAATCCCTTCTCAGTGAGCGAGAACGACGTCAGCTGCAAGATGGCTTTCCAAGTGTTGTGTCACGGAGGTGAGTACATTGCAGTGTCCGCACGGGCCGCGTCGAGCTGCCATACCATCTACCTTAGCGAAACCGAATGTCAGTTGAAAGGTCTTCTCATCACAATGCGGTTTCTTAGAGTTGAGTATAGACGGCACTTTCCTTGTAGGCCTCGCATAGGTTTTCCACCACTTCTAGCTTTGCGAAACCAGATGGTTTCCCCCACAGTGTTGTTTGACAGAGTGGGGCCTGTGGCAGCGTCCGCCCAGGCACCGCGTGTGTTTTCAAACACTTGCAACTTATTGAAGCCTGACGTTAGGTGAAAGGGTTCTGTTTCACCGAGTTGCGTGTATGTAATGGCACTTCCCGCGTAGGCCCCACCTCGAGTTCCCGGCACTTCCGACTTCGTGTAAAGAGATGAGCGTTGAAAGATGGTGTCCCCACAGCGTTAGATCACGTAGTTGAGTGTCTGGCACTTTTCCGCATTAAGTCCTGCATAGTTTGCGAGCGAGAGTTTAGCTTCGTGAAACCGGACGCTAGTTGAGAGATGGTGTCGCCAAACTTCCCCACCCCCCTCCCCTCCCCCAGAGTCGAGGGTTTGGCACCCTTGTGGGTAGGCCTCGCAGTGGTGTCCAAACCCTTCTTACTTAGAGGAAGCCGATGTCCGTTGAACGACGCTTTACCGACACTGTCGTTTCCCAGAGTTCAGCATATGGCACTTGCCTTGTAGGCCCCTCCTAAGGTCTCAGACACTTCCTAACTCAGGGAAACAAGCGGTTCGTCGAAAGAGGGGATACCCCACAGCGTGTCTGAGAGTTGAGTGTGTGACCCGTTCGGGGTAGGCCCCGCATTGGTTTTCAAAGACAGGTCACGTAGTGAAAGGAGACCCTCAGTTGACTGGCAGGTTCCCTAAAGTGCTGCTTCAGAGTTGAGTGTGTGCAAACTTCCTGCCCGGGCTCCGCAGGAGTTTTCAGAAACTGCCGAGTGAGGGAAAGGAGACGTTAACTAACGTTGCAAGAGGGTTTCCCCACAGGGATTCGCAGCGCGGAGCCCATGGAACGTACCGCCTGGGCCCTGGATGGTGTGCAAACACCTGTCTGCTGGTGACGTGCAGCTGCTGTGAGTTGAAAGAGGGTTTCCCCAGAGTGATTCCCAGAGCTGAGCCCAGGGCCCTTTCGGGGTAGGCCCCGCCTTGGTTTTTCAAGCAAGTCTTGGTGAAAAGAGAGGCTAGTGGAAAGACCGTGTCCCCAGAGTGCTGCATGAGAGAGTTGAGTCCATGGAACTTGCCGCAGTCTCCGCCATGGTTTCCAGACACTTCTAACTTAGTGAGATGAGACGTTAGTTGAAAGCCGGTTTCGCCCTCTGTCAACATGCTCTTTGACAGAGTTGCGTGGAACTGGCACTCTCCGCCTGGGTTCGCAAACCACGCCAACTTTGTGACTCGCGGTGGTAGTTGAAAGAGGCTTTCCCTTCCGCGTCGTTTCACAGAGTTGAGTCTTTGGCACTTGCCCCGTAAGTGGCGCACGGGTTTTCAAACACTTGTAGCCACGTGAAACGAGGGGCTACTTGACAGAGGAAATCCCCCCACAGGGTTGCTATGCAGGGTTGACTGTGATACAGAGTGGACAGCACGTTGGCCGTAGGCCCCGCCTGGCTTTTCCAGCACTTCTGACTTGTGAAACGAGACGGTCGTTGAAAGACGGTTTCCCCACAGTGTTGTTTGTTTGACAGAGTGGAGCCTGTGGCACTATCCGCCGAGGCACCGCACGTGCTTCCAAGCACCTGCAACTTACTGAAACCTGACGTTGGGCGAAAGATTGTTGACCCAGAGTTTCGTTTCACAGACTTGAGTCTGTGTGTGTGGCACTTTCCCGGTAGGCCCCGCGTAGTTTTCAAATACTACTAAGGTAGTGAAACAAGGGTGTGTAGTTGGAAGATGGTGCTTTTCTCGCCGAGGTGTCTCCCGGAGCTGAGGCAATATATTGCCCTTCCCTCACGGTATCCAGGGATGGGTCTTCAGACAGTTGTAGCTTTGGGAAACGAGGCGAGAGTTGAAAGACGGCCTCCCCGCCGTGTGGTTTGACAGAGTTGAGCCCGCGGCACTGTCCGCCTAGGCACCGCACGTGTTTTCAGACACCGGCAACTCGCGGAAACCTGACGTTGGGTGAGAGGTGGTTTACCCAGAGTTTCGTGTCACAGAGTCGAGTGTATGGCACTTTCCCTGGAGGCCCCGCGTAGTTTTCCAACACCACTAACGTAGTGAAACAAGAATTCAGTTGGAAGGTGCTTTTCTCGCCGAGCTGTCTCCCAGAGCTGAGGATACTGCTCTTCCCTCGTGGTTTCCGGCACGGGTTCTCAAACGGTACCAACTCACCGAAGCAAGATGCTCTTTAAAGAGGGATCCCCCCCACAGAGTTGTCTGACAGACTTCAGTGCACGGCGCTTTTCTGCCTAGGCCCCGCATAGGTTTTCAAGCACTTCTGAGTGGAGCCAGAGGTTAGGCGACAGACCTGTCCAACCATCGTGCGGTGTCCCAGACTTGAAGTGTACGGCGCCTTCCCGGTAGGCCTCGTTATAGGTTTTGAAACACTTCGAAGGGAGTGCAAGCAGAGGCTAGTGGAAAGGCAGTTTCACCACAGTGTTCCTTCACAGAGTTGAGTACACGCCACACACTCTGCATAGGCGCTGCGTAAGTTGTATCTGCTTGAAACTTTTGTCTGCGTGAGACCAGGTGCTACTTGAAACCTGGACTCCCCGCAGTGTTGTTTCACCGAGTCGAGTGTAGGGCCCCATCCCCGTAGACACCCCCCCCCCCCCCCCCGCCCCACGCATGTGTTTTCAGACACTTGTTACTTAGCGGAACTTGATGTTCGGTAGGTAAAAGACTGTTTCCTCACAGTGTGGTTTTACAGAGCTGAGCATACGGCCCCTTCGGTGTGGGCCCTGCGTGGTCTTCAGACCCTCCTTAGAGCGAGTCGGCCACAGAGCTGAGTATCACAGAGCTGAGTGTGTGACCCTTCCCTCACAGTTGCCCGCCTGCGTTTTCAAGCACGGCTGGCTTAGAGAAACAAGACGTTGCTTGAAGGATGGATTCCCCGCAGAACTGCCGGACAGACGTGAGTGTCGGGCACTTTCTGCATAGGCCCCACCCACATCGGCTTCCCAGCTCTTGGAACTTGGTGACACAAGCTGTCAGCTGAAAGAGCTTCTCATCACAATGTGGTTTCACAGAGTTGAGTCCCTGTGGCCCTCTCCTTGTAGGCCTCGCAATGGTTTGCAACCACTTCTGGCTGAGTGAAACGGGATTGTTGAAAGACGGCTTCCACAAGGTGGTCGCTTGAAAGATGGTTTCCTCACTGTCACGGGTCACAGAGGTGAGTCTAGTGCACTTTCCACCGAGGCCCCGTATCAGTTTCCAAAGTCTTATTAAACTGAAGTGAAACCCGATGTCAGTTGGAAAGATCCTCCCGTCACCACATCGTGGTGTTCGGGGTTGAGCCGAGGCCTCTTTTTCCGTGTGGGCTCGCCTAGGTTGTCAAACACTTCTCCCTTAGGGAAACCAGAGGCTCGTTGAAAGACGGTTTGGCTCGCCCACGGCGCTCTTTCGCACCGCTGAGCGCATGGCTCCATCCCCCAAGGCACCGCCCGTGTTGTCAAACACTCGGTAACTTAGCGAAACCTGGTGAGAGCCGAAAGATGGTCCCCCCGCAATGTTGTTGAACACAGATGGGTGTACGGCCCTCTCGACCTAGGCCCCGCATGGCTTTCAGACACGACCAATGTCGTGAAACGAGAGGTTCGTGGCAAGATGCTTCCCCCCCGCCCCACCCCCCCCCCCACCCCCACAGAGCTGTATTCACAGAGCTGAGTGCCTGGCAACTTCCCTGAGGTGCATGGTTGCCCGCAAGGGTTTCCGAACAGTACTAACTTCGTGAACGAAGATGTTAACTGGGAAGACGGACGGCCGCAGTGTCCCTAGACAGGAAGGGAGCGTAGGGCACTTTCTGCATCGGCCCCGCGTAAGGTTTCAAACACCTCTAACGTGGTGTGCCAAGACGTGAGTTGAAAGATCTTTTCAACACGCCGTGGTTTGTTTCACACTTGCGAATGTGGCCCTGTCCCTGTGAGCCTCGCCTAGGTTTCCAGACACTTCTAACTTAGTGAAACCAGAAGTTAGTTGGAAGCCTGTTTCCCCCGTGTTCTTTCCCAGAGTTGGGGACATGGCACGTTCCGCTCGGACGCCGCACAGGTTTTCAAACACGGCGATCTTCGTGAAACCGGGTGTTACTTGAAAGATGGCCCCCCCCACAGTGTGGTCTCACAGAGTGGAGTACGCGGCCCGTTCCGACTAGCACCCGCATGGGTGGTCCCACACGTCTAACTTACGGAAACAAGATGTGGGTTGAAACCCGGTCTCCCCCAAATGCTCTTTGACCCCATGGGAGGACAATGGCACTTTTCGCCTAAGCCCCGCACCGGGGTTCAAACAATTCTCACTTTGTGAAGTGAGGTGGCAGTCGAAAGATGGTTGCAGCTCAGCGTCGTTTCACAAAGCGGAGTGTATGGTA
The DNA here is from genome assembly GCF_028749965.1 of Puma concolor. Taxonomy (NCBI): domain Eukaryota; kingdom Metazoa; phylum Chordata; class Mammalia; order Carnivora; family Felidae; genus Puma; species Puma concolor. The sequence continues at coordinate 27,294 of NW_028240142.1, read as the reverse complement.
CTGTCCGCGTAGGTCGCTCATAGGTTTTCGAACACTTCTACGTCTGTGAAGCGAGACGTAGACCGAAAGATGGCTGGCTATGCCACCGTGTTTCCCGGAGTAGACTTCCCCTGTAGGCCCTTCCCCTGTAGCTTCTGCATAGGGTTTTCGAACCCTTCGGGACAAGTGACCCCAGAAGTTATTTGAGACACGGTTTGAGCACAGTGAGTGTTGGTTGCGAAAGTTGAGGACGTGACACTTTCTGGGTAGAACCCGCAGAGCTTTGCAGCCACTTCTGCCTCCGTGAAACGAGAAGTTAGGCGAAAGATGAATTCCCCTCGGTGTGGTTCTACGGCGTTGACTCTATGGCACTTGGTAGGGCCCCCACGTGGATTTTCGAGCGCTTCTAACTTTGTGAAACGGGATGACAGTCGCACGCTGATTTCACCACAGCGTTGTTCACCTAGTTGCGTGCGTGGCACTTTTCCGCCGAGGCCGCGCGTACGCATCAATCCCTTCTCAGTGAGCGAGAACGACGTCAGCTGCAAGATGGCTTTCCAAGTGTTGTGTCACGGAGGTGAGTACATTGCAGTGTCCGCACGGGCCGCGTCGAGCTGCCATACCATCTACCTTAGCGAAACCGAATGTCAGTTGAAAGGTCTTCTCATCACAATGCGGTTTCTTAGAGTTGAGTATAGACGGCACTTTCCTTGTAGGCCTCGCATAGGTTTTCCACCACTTCTAGCTTTGCGAAACCAGATGGTTTCCCCCACAGTGTTGTTTGACAGAGTGGGGCCTGTGGCAGCGTCCGCCCAGGCACCGCGTGTGTTTTCAAACACTTGCAACTTATTGAAGCCTGACGTTAGGTGAAAGGGTTCTGTTTCACCGAGTTGCGTGTATGTAATGGCACTTCCCGCGTAGGCCCCACCTCGAGTTCCCGGCACTTCCGACTTCGTGTAAAGAGATGAGCGTTGAAAGATGGTGTCCCCACAGCGTTAGATCACGTAGTTGAGTGTCTGGCACTTTTCCGCATTAAGTCCTGCATAGTTTGCGAGCGAGAGTTTAGCTTCGTGAAACCGGACGCTAGTTGAGAGATGGTGTCGCCAAACTTCCCCACCCCCCTCCCCTCCCCCAGAGTCGAGGGTTTGGCACCCTTGTGGGTAGGCCTCGCAGTGGTGTCCAAACCCTTCTTACTTAGAGGAAGCCGATGTCCGTTGAACGACGCTTTACCGACACTGTCGTTTCCCAGAGTTCAGCATATGGCACTTGCCTTGTAGGCCCCTCCTAAGGTCTCAGACACTTCCTAACTCAGGGAAACAAGCGGTTCGTCGAAAGAGGGGATACCCCACAGCGTGTCTGAGAGTTGAGTGTGTGACCCGTTCGGGGTAGGCCCCGCATTGGTTTTCAAAGACAGGTCACGTAGTGAAAGGAGACCCTCAGTTGACTGGCAGGTTCCCTAAAGTGCTGCTTCAGAGTTGAGTGTGTGCAAACTTCCTGCCCGGGCTCCGCAGGAGTTTTCAGAAACTGCCGAGTGAGGGAAAGGAGACGTTAACTAACGTTGCAAGAGGGTTTCCCCACAGGGATTCGCAGCGCGGAGCCCATGGAACGTACCGCCTGGGCCCTGGATGGTGTGCAAACACCTGTCTGCTGGTGACGTGCAGCTGCTGTGAGTTGAAAGAGGGTTTCCCCAGAGTGATTCCCAGAGCTGAGCCCAGGGCCCTTTCGGGGTAGGCCCCGCCTTGGTTTTTCAAGCAAGTCTTGGTGAAAAGAGAGGCTAGTGGAAAGACCGTGTCCCCAGAGTGCTGCATGAGAGAGTTGAGTCCATGGAACTTGCCGCAGTCTCCGCCATGGTTTCCAGACACTTCTAACTTAGTGAGATGAGACGTTAGTTGAAAGCCGGTTTCGCCCTCTGTCAACATGCTCTTTGACAGAGTTGCGTGGAACTGGCACTCTCCGCCTGGGTTCGCAAACCACGCCAACTTTGTGACTCGCGGTGGTAGTTGAAAGAGGCTTTCCCTTCCGCGTCGTTTCACAGAGTTGAGTCTTTGGCACTTGCCCCGTAAGTGGCGCACGGGTTTTCAAACACTTGTAGCCACGTGAAACGAGGGGCTACTTGACAGAGGAAATCCCCCCACAGGGTTGCTATGCAGGGTTGACTGTGATACAGAGTGGACAGCACGTTGGCCGTAGGCCCCGCCTGGCTTTTCCAGCACTTCTGACTTTGTGAAACGAGACGGTCGTTGAAAGACGGTTTCCCCACAGTGTTGTTTGTTTGACAGAGTGGAGCCTGTGGCACTATCCGCCGAGGCACCGCACGTGCTTCCAAGCACCTGCAACTTACTGAAACCTGACGTTGGGCGAAAGATTGTTGACCCAGAGTTTCGTTTCACAGACTTGAGTCTGTGTGTGTGGCACTTTCCCGGTAGGCCCCGCGTAGTTTTCAAATACTACTAAGGTAGTGAAACAAGGGTGTGTAGTTGGAAGATGGTGCTTTTCTCGCCGAGGTGTCTCCCGGAGCTGAGGCAATATATTGCCCTTCCCTCACGGTATCCAGGGATGGGTCTTCAGACAGTTGTAGCTTTGGGAAACGAGGCGAGAGTTGAAAGACGGCCTCCCCGCCGTGTGGTTTGACAGAGTTGAGCCCGCGGCACTGTCCGCCTAGGCACCGCACGTGTTTTCAGACACCGGCAACTCGCGGAAACCTGACGTTGGGTGAGAGGTGGTTTACCCAGAGTTTCGTGTCACAGAGTCGAGTGTATGGCACTTTCCCTGGAGGCCCCGCGTAGTTTTCCAACACCACTAACGTAGTGAAACAAGAATTCAGTTGGAAGGTGCTTTTCTCGCCGAGCTGTCTCCCAGAGCTGAGGATACTGCTCTTCCCTCGTGGTTTCCGGCACGGGTTCTCAAACGGTACCAACTCACCGAAGCAAGATGCTCTTTAAAGAGGGATCCCCCCCACAGAGTTGTCTGACAGACTTCAGTGCACGGCGCTTTTCTGCCTAGGCCCCGCATAGGTTTTCAAGCACTTCTGAGTGGAGCCAGAGGTTAGGCGACAGACCTGTCCAACCATCGTGCGGTGTCCCAGACTTGAAGTGTACGGCGCCTTCCCGGTAGGCCTCGTTATAGGTTTTGAAACACTTCGAAGGGAGTGCAAGCAGAGGCTAGTGGAAAGGCAGTTTCACCACAGTGTTCCTTCACAGAGTTGAGTACACGCCACACACTCTGCATAGGCGCTGCGTAAGTTGTATCTGCTTGAAACTTTTGTCTGCGTGAGACCAGGTGCTACTTGAAACCTGGACTCCCCGCAGTGTTGTTTCACCGAGTCGAGTGTAGGGCCCCATCCCCGTAGACACCCCCCCCCCCCCCCCCGCCCCACGCATGTGTTTTCAGACACTTGTTACTTAGCGGAACTTGATGTTCGGTAGGTAAAAGACTGTTTCCTCACAGTGTGGTTTTACAGAGCTGAGCATACGGCCCCTTCGGTGTGGGCCCTGCGTGGTCTTCAGACCCTCCTTAGAGCGAGTCGGCCACAGAGCTGAGTATCACAGAGCTGAGTGTGTGACCCTTCCCTCACAGTTGCCCGCCTGCGTTTTCAAGCACGGCTGGCTTAGAGAAACAAGACGTTGCTTGAAGGATGGATTCCCCGCAGAACTGCCGGACAGACGTGAGTGTCGGGCACTTTCTGCATAGGCCCCACCCACATCGGCTTCCCAGCTCTTGGAACTTGGTGACACAAGCTGTCAGCTGAAAGAGCTTCTCATCACAATGTGGTTTCACAGAGTTGAGTCCCTGTGGCCCTCTCCTTGTAGGCCTCGCAATGGTTTGCAACCACTTCTGGCTGAGTGAAACGGGATTGTTGAAAGACGGCTTCCACAAGGTGGTCGCTTGAAAGATGGTTTCCTCACTGTCACGGGTCACAGAGGTGAGTCTAGTGCACTTTCCACCGAGGCCCCGTATCAGTTTCCAAAGTCTTATTAAACTGAAGTGAAACCCGATGTCAGTTGGAAAGATCCTCCCGTCACCACATCGTGGTGTTCGGGGTTGAGCCGAGGCCTCTTTTTCCGTGTGGGCTCGCCTAGGTTGTCAAACACTTCTCCCTTAGGGAAACCAGAGGCTCGTTGAAAGACGGTTTGGCTCGCCCACGGCGCTCTTTCGCACCGCTGAGCGCATGGCTCCATCCCCCAAGGCACCGCCCGTGTTGTCAAACACTCGGTAACTTAGCGAAACCTGGTGAGAGCCGAAAGATGGTCCCCCCGCAATGTTGTTGAACACAGATGGGTGTACGGCCCTCTCGACCTAGGCCCCGCATGGCTTTCAGACACGACCAATGTCGTGAAACGAGAGGTTCGTGGCAAGATGCTTCCCCCCCGCCCCACCCCCCCCCCCACCCCCACAGAGCTGTATTCACAGAGCTGAGTGCCTGGCAACTTCCCTGAGGTGCATGGTTGCCCGCAAGGGTTTCCGAACAGTACTAACTTCGTGAACGAAGATGTTAACTGGGAAGACGGACGGCCGCAGTGTCCCTAGACAGGAAGGGAGCGTAGGGCACTTTCTGCATCGGCCCCGCGTAAGGTTTCAAACACCTCTAACGTGGTGTGCCAAGACGTGAGTTGAAAGATCTTTTCAACACGCCGTGGTTTGTTTCACACTTGCGAATGTGGCCCTGTCCCTGTGAGCCTCGCCTAGGTTTCCAGACACTTCTAACTTAGTGAAACCAGAAGTTAGTTGGAAGCCTGTTTCCCCCGTGTTCTTTCCCAGAGTTGGGGACATGGCACGTTCCGCTCGGACGCCGCACAGGTTTTCAAACACGGCGATCTTCGTGAAACCGGGTGTTACTTGAAAGATGGCCCCCCCCACAGTGTGGTCTCACAGAGTGGAGTACGCGGCCCGTTCCGACTAGCACCCGCATGGGTGGTCCCACACGTCTAACTTACGGAAACAAGATGTGGGTTGAAACCCGGTCTCCCCCAAATGCTCTTTGACCCCATGGGAGGACAATGGCACTTTTCGCCTAAGCCCCGCACCGGGGTTCAAACAATTCTCACTTTGTGAAGTGAGGTGGCAGTCGAAAGATGGTTGCAGCTCAGCGTCGTTTCACAAAGCGGAGTGTATGGTACTGTCCGCGTAGGTCGCTCATAGGTTTTCGAACACTTCTACGTCTGTGAAGCGAGACGTAGACCGAAAGATGGCTGGCTATGCCACCGTGTTTCCCGGAGTAGACTTCCCCTGTAGGCCCTTCCCCTGTAGCTTCTGCATAGGGTTTTCGAACCCTTCGGGACAAGTGACCCCAGAAGTTATTTGAGACACGGTTTGAGCACAGTGAGTGTTGGTTGCGAAAGTTGAGGACGTGACACTTTCTGGGTAGAACCCGCAGAGCTTTGCAGCCACTTCTGCCTCCGTGAAACGAGAAGTTAGGCGAAAGATGAATTCCCCTCGGTGTGGTTCTACGGCGTTGACTCTATGGCACTTGGTAGGGCCCCCACGTGGATTTTCGAGCGCTTCTAACTTTGTGAAACGGGATGACAGTCGCACGCTGATTTCACCACAGCGTTGTTCACCTAGTTGCGTGCGTGGCACTTTTCCGCCGAGGCCGCGCGTACGCATCAATCCCTTCTCAGTGAGCGAGAACGACGTCAGCTGCAAGATGGCTTTCCAAGTGTTGTGTCACGGAGGTGAGTACATTGCAGTGTCCGCACGGGCCGCGTCGAGCTGCCATACCATCTACCTTAGCGAAACCGAATGTCAGTTGAAAGGTCTTCTCATCACAATGCGGTTTCTTAGAGTTGAGTATAGACGGCACTTTCCTTGTAGGCCTCGCATAGGTTTTCCACCACTTCTAGCTTTGCGAAACCAGATGGTTTCCCCCACAGTGTTGTTTGACAGAGTGGGGCCTGTGGCAGCGTCCGCCCAGGAACCGCGTGTGTTTTCAAACACTTGCAACTTATTGAAGCCTGACGTTAGGTGAAAGGGTTCTGTTTCACCGAGTTGCGTGTATGTAATGGCACTTCCCGCGTAGGCCCCACCTCGAGTTCCCGGCACTTCCGACTTCGTGTAAAGAGATGAGCGTTGAAAGATGGTGTCCCCACAGCGTTAGATCACGTAGTTGAGTGTCTGGCACTTTTCCGCATTAAGTCCTGCATAGTTTGCGAGCGAGAGTTTAGCTTCGTGAAACCGGACGCTAGTTGAGAGATGGTGTCGCCAAACTTCCCCACCCCCCTCCCCTCCCCCAGAGTCGAGGGTTTGGCACCCTTGTGGGTAGGCCTCGCAGTGGTGTCCAAACCCTTCTTACTTAGAGGAAGCCGATGTCCGTTGAACGACGCTTTACCGACACTGTCGTTTCCCAGAGTTCAGCATATGGCACTTGCCTTGTAGGCCCCTCCTAAGGTCTCAGACACTTCCTAACTCAGGGAAACAAGCGGTTCGTCGAAAGAGGGGATACCCCACAGCGTGTCTGAGAGTTGAGTGTGTGACCCGTTCGGGGTAGGCCCCGCATTGGTTTTCAAAGACAGGTCACGTAGTGAAAGGAGACCCTCAGTTGACTGGCAGGTTCCCTAAAGTGCTGCTTCAGAGTTGAGTGTGTGCAAACTTCCTGCCCGGGCTCCGCAGGAGTTTTCAGAAACTGCCGAGTGAGGGAAAGGAGACGTTAACTAACGTTGCAAGAGGGTTTCCCCACAGGGATTCGCAGCGCGGAGCCCATGGAACGTACCGCCTGGGCCCTGGATGGTGTGCAAACACCTGTCTGCTGGTGACGTGCAGCTGCTGTGAGTTGAAAGAGGGTTTCCCCAGAGTGATTCCCAGAGCTGAGCCCAGGGCCCTTTCGGGGTAGGCCCCGCCTTGGTTTTTCAAGCAAGTCTTGGTGAAAAGAGAGGCTAGTGGAAAGACCGTGTCCCCAGAGTGCTGCATGAGAGAGTTGAGTCCATGGAACTTGCCGCAGTCTCCGCCATGGTTTCCAGACACTTCTAACTTAGTGAGATGAGACGTTAGTTGAAAGCCGGTTTCGCCCTCTGTCAACATGCTCTTTGACAGAGTTGCGTGGAACTGGCACTCTCCGCCTGGGTTCGCAAACCACGCCAACTTTGTGACTCGCGGTGGTAGTTGAAAGAGGCTTTCCCTTCCGCGTCGTTTCACAGAGTTGAGTCTTTGGCACTTGCCCCGTAAGTGGCGCACGGGTTTTCAAACACTTGTAGCCACGTGAAACGAGGGGCTACTTGACAGAGGAAATCCCCCCACAGGGTTGCTATGCAGGGTTGACTGTGATACAGAGTGGACAGCACGTTGGCCGTAGGCCCCGCCTGGCTTTTCCAGCACTTCTGACTTTGTGAAACGAGACGGTCGTTGAAAGACGGTTTCCCCACAGTGTTGTTTGTTTGACAGAGTGGAGCCTGTGGCACTATCCGCCGAGGCACCGCACGTGCTTCCAAGCACCTGCAACTTACTGAAACCTGACGTTGGGCGAAAGATTGTTGACCCAGAGTTTCGTTTCACAGACTTGAGTCTGTGTGTGTGGCACTTTCCCGGTAGGCCCCGCGTAGTTTTCAAATACTACTAAGGTAGTGAAACAAGGGTGTGTAGTTGGAAGATGGTGCTTTTCTCGCCGAGGTGTCTCCCGGAGCTGAGGCAATATATTGCCCTTCCCTCACGGTATCCAGGGATGGGTCTTCAGACAGTTGTAGCTTTGGGAAACGAGGCGAGAGTTGAAAGACGGCCTCCCCGCCGTGTGGTTTGACAGAGTTGAGCCCGCGGCACTGTCCGCCTAGGCACCGCACGTGTTTTCAGACACCGGCAACTCGCGGAAACCTGACGTTGGGTGAGAGGTGGTTTACCCAGAGTTTCGTGTCACAGAGTCGAGTGTATGGCACTTTCCCTGGAGGCCCCGCGTAGTTTTCCAACACCACTAACGTAGTGAAACAAGAATTCAGTTGGAAGGTGCTTTTCTCGCCGAGCTGTCTCCCAGAGCTGAGGATACTGCTCTTCCCTCGTGGTTTCCGGCACGGGTTCTCAAACGGTACCAACTCACCGAAGCAAGATGCTCTTTAAAGAGGGATCCCCCCCACAGAGTTGTCTGACAGACTTCAGTGAACGGCGCTTTTCTGCCTAGGCCCCGCATAGGTTTTCAAGCACTTCTGAGTGGAGCCAGAGGTTAGGCGACAGACCTGTCCAACCATCGTGCGGTGTCCCAGACTTGAAGTGTACGGCGCCTTCCCGGTAGGCCTCGTTATAGGTTTTGAAACACTTCGAAGGGAGTGCAAGCAGAGGCTAGTGGAAAGGCAGTTTCACCACAGTGTTCCTTCACAGAGTTGAGTACACGCCACACACTCTGCATAGGCGCTGCGTAAGTTGTATCTGCTTGAAACTTTTGTCTGCGTGAGACCAGGTGCTACTTGAAACCTGGACTCCCCGCAGTGTTGTTTCACCGAGTCGAGTGTAGGGCCCCATCCCCGTAGACACCCCCCCCCCCCCCCCCGCCCCACGCATGTGTTTTCAGACACTTGTTACTTAGCGGAACTTGATGTTCGGTAGGTAAAAGACTGTTTCCTCACAGTGTGGTTTTACAGAGCTGAGCATACGGCCCCTTCGGTGTGGGCCCTGCGTGGTCTTCAGACCCTCCTTAGAGCGAGTCGGCCACAGAGCTGAGTATCACAGAGCTGAGTGTGTGACCCTTCCCTCACAGTTGCCCGCCTGCGTTTTCAAGCACGGCTGGCTTAGAGAAACAAGACGTTGCTTGAAGGATGGATTCCCCGCAGAACTGCCGGACAGACGTGAGTGTCGGGCACTTTCTGCATAGGCCCCACCCACATCGGCTTCCCAGCTCTTGGAACTTGGTGACACAAGCTGTCAGCTGAAAGAGCTTCTCATCACAATGTGGTTTCACAGAGTTGAGTCCCTGTGGCCCTCTCCTTGTAGGCCTCGCAATGGTTTGCAACCACTTCTGGCTGAGTGAAACGGGATTGTTGAAAGACGGCTTCCACAAGGTGGTCGCTTGAAAGATGGTTTCCTCACTGTCACGGGTCACAGAGGTGAGTCTAGTGCACTTTCCACCGAGGCCCCGTATCAGTTTCCAAAGTCTTATTAAACTGAAGTGAAACCCGATGTCAGTTGGAAAGATCCTCCCGTCACCACATCGTGGTGTTCGGGGTTGAGCCGAGGCCTCTTTTTCCGTGTGGGCTCGCCTAGGTTGTCAAACACTTCTCCCTTAGGGAAACCAGAGGCTCGTTGAAAGACGGTTTGGCTCGCCCACGGCGCTCTTTCGCACCGCTGAGCGCATGGCTCCATCCCCCAAGGCACCGCCCGTGTTGTCAAACACTCGGTAACTTAGCGAAACCTGGTGAGAGCCGAAAGATGGTCCCCCCGCAATGTTGTTGAACACAGATGGGTGTACGGCCCTCTCGACCTAGGCCCCGCATGGCTTTCAGACACGACCAATGTCGTGAAACGAGAGGTTCGTGGCAAGATGCTTCCCCCCCGCCCCACCCCCCCCCCCACCCCCACAGAGCTGTATTCACAGAGCTGAGTGCCTGGCAACTTCCCTGAGGTGCATGGTTGCCCGCAAGGGTTTCCGAACAGTACTAACTTCGTGAACGAAGATGTTAACTGGGAAGACGGACGGCCGCAGTGTCCCTAGACAGGAAGGGAGCGTAGGGCACTTTCTGCATCGGCCCCGCGTAAGGTTTCAAACACCTCTAACGTGGTGTGCCAAGACGTGAGTTGAAAGATCTTTTCAACACGCCGTGGTTTGTTTCACACTTGCGAATGTGGCCCTGTCCCTGTGAGCCTCGCCTAGGTTTCCAGACACTTCTAACTTAGTGAAACCAGAAGTTAGTTGGAAGCCTGTTTCCCCCGTGTTCTTTCCCAGAGTTGGGGACATGGCACGTTCCGCTCGGACGCCGCACAGGTTTTCAAACACGGCGATCTTCGTGAAACCGGGTGTTACTTGAAAGATGGCCCCCCCCACAGTGTGGTCTCACAGAGTGGAGTACGCGGCCCGTTCCGACTAGCACCCGCATGGGTGGTCCCACACGTCTAACTTACGGAAACAAGATGTGGGTTGAAACCCGGTCTCCCCCAAATGCTCTTTGACCCCATGGGAGGACAATGGCACTTTTCGCCTAAGCCCCGCACCGGGGTTCAAACAATTCTCACTTTGTGAAGTGAGGTGGCAGTCGAAAGATGGTTGCAGCTCAGCGTCGTTTCACAAAGCGGAGTGTATGGTACTGTCCGCGTAGGTCGCTCATAGGTTTTCGAACACTTCTACGTCTGTGAAGCGAGACGTAGACCGAAAGATGGCTGGCTATGCCACCGTGTTTCCCGGAGTAGACTTCCCCTGTAGGCCCTTCCCCTGTAGCTTCTGCATAGGGTTTTCGAACCCTTCGGGACAAGTGACCCCAGAAGTTATTTGAGACACGGTTTGAGCACAGTGAGTGTTGGTTGCGAAAGTTGAGGACGTGACACTTTCTGGGTAGAACCCGCAGAGCTTTGCAGCCACTTCTGCCTCCGTGAAACGAGAAGTTAGGCGAAAGATGAATTCCCCTCGGTGTGGTTCTACGGCGTTGACTCTATGGCACTTGGTAGGGCCCCCACGTGGATTTTCGAGCGCTTCTAACTTTGTGAAACGGGATGACAGTCGCACGCTGATTTCACCACAGCGTTGTTCACCTAGTTGCGTGCGTGGCACTTTTCCGCCGAGGCCGCGCGTACGCATCAATCCCTTCTCAGTGAGCGAGAACGACGTCAGCTGCAAGATGGCTTTCCAAGTGTTGTGTCACGGAGGTGAGTACATTGCAGTGTCCGCACGGGCCGCGTCGAGCTGCCATACCATCTACCTTAGCGAAACCGAATGTCAGTTGAAAGGTCTTCTCATCACAATGCGGTTTCTTAGAGTTGAGTATAGACGGCACTTTCCTTGTAGGCCTCGCATAGGTTTTCCACCACTTCTAGCTTTGCGAAACCAGATGGTTTCCCCCACAGTGTTGTTTGACAGAGTGGGGCCTGTGGCAGCGTCCGCCCAGGCACCGCGTGTGTTTTCAAACACTTGCAACTTATTGAAGCCTGACGTTAGGTGAAAGGGTTCTGTTTCACCGAGTTGCGTGTATGTAATGGCACTTCCCGCGTAGGCCCCACCTCGAGTTCCCGGCACTTCCGACTTCGTGTAAAGAGATGAGCGTTGAAAGATGGTGTCCCCACAGCGTTAGATCACGTAGTTGAGTGTCTGGCACTTTTCCGCATTAAGTCCTGCATAGTTTGCGAGCGAGAGTTTAGCTTCGTGAAACCGGACGCTAGTTGAGAGATGGTGTCGCCAAACTTCCCCACCCCCCTCCCCTCCCCCAGAGTCGAGGGTTTGGCACCCTGGTGGGTAGGCCTCGCAGTGGTGTCCAAACCCTTCTTACTTAGAGGAAGCCGATGTCCGTTGAACGACGCTTTACCGACACTGTCGTTTCCCAGAGTTCAGCATATGGCACTTGCCTTGTAGGCCCCTCCTAAGGTCTCAGACACTTCCTAACTCAGGGAAACAAGCGGTTCGTCGAAAGAGGGGATACCCCACAGCGTGTCTGAGAGTTGAGTGTGTGACCCGTTCGGGGTAGGCCCCGCATTGGTTTTCAAAGACAGGTCACGTAGTGAAAGGAGACCCTCAGTTGACTGGCAGGTTCCCTAAAGTGCTGCTTCAGAGTTGAGTGTGTGCAAACTTCCTGCCCGGGCTCCGCAGGAGTTTTCAGAAACTGCCGAGTGAGGGAAAGGAGACGTTAACTAACGTTGCAAGAGGGTTTCCCCACAGGGATTCGCAGCGCGGAGCCCATGGAACGTACCGCCTGGGCCCTGGATGGTGTGCAAACACCTGTCTGCTGGTGACGTGCAGCTGCTGTGAGTTGAAAGAGGGTTTCCCCAGAGTGATTCCCAGAGCTGAGCCCAGGGCCCTTTCGGGGTAGGCCCCGCCTTGGTTTTTCAAGCAAGTCTTGGTGAAAAGAGAGGCTAGTGGAAAGACCGTGTCCCCAGAGTGCTGCATGAGAGAGTTGAGTCCATGGAACTTGCCGCAGTCTCCGCCATGGTTTCCAGACACTTCTAACTTAGTGAGATGAGACGTTAGTTGAAAGCCGGTTTCGCCCTCTGTCAACATGCTCTTTGACAGAGTTGCGTGGAACTGGCACTCTCCGCCTGGGTTCGCAAACCACGCCAACTTTGTGACTCGCGGTGGTAGTTGAAAGAGGCTTTCCCTTCCGCGTCGTTTCACAGAGTTGAGTCTTTGGCACTTGCCCCGTAAGTGGCGCACGGGTTTTCAAACACTTGTAGCCACGTGAAACGAGGGGCTACTTGACAGAGGAAATCCCCCCACAGGGTTGCTATGCAGGGTTGACTGTGATACAGAGTGGACAGCACGTTGGCCGTAGGCCCCGCCTGGCTTTTCCAGCACTTCTGACTTTGTGAAACGAGACGGTCGTTGAAAGACGGTTTCCCCACAGTGTTGTTTGTTTGACAGAGTGGAGCCTGTGGCACTATCCGCCGAGGCACCGCACGTGCTTCCAAGCACCTGCAACTTACTGAAACCTGACGTTGGGCGAAAGATTGTTGACCCAGAGTTTCGTTTCACAGACTTGAGTCTGTGTGTGTGGCACTTTCCCGGTAGGCCCCGCGTAGTTTTCAAATACTACTAAGGTAGTGAAACAAGGGTGTGTAGTTGGAAGATGGTGCTTTTCTCGCCGAGGTGTCTCCCGGAGCTGAGGCAATATATTGCCCTTCCCTCACGGTATCCAGGGATGGGTCTTCAGACAGTTGTAGCTTTGGGAAACGAGGCGAGAGTTGAAAGACGGCCTCCCCGCCGTGTGGTTTGACAGAGTTGAGCCCGCGGCACTGTCCGCCTAGGCACCGCACGTGTTTTCAGACACCGGCAACTCGCGGAAACCTGACGTTGGGTGAGAGGTGGTTTACCCAGAGTTTCGTGTCACAGAGTCGAGTGTATGGCACTTTCCCTGGAGGCCCCGCGTAGTTTTCCAACACCACTAACGTAGTGAAACAAGAATTCAGTTGGAAGGTGCTTTTCTCGCCGAGCTGTCTCCCAGAGCTGAGGATACTGCTCTTCCCTCGTGGTTTCCGGCACGGGTTCTCAAACGGTACCAACTCACCGAAGCAAGATGCTCTTTAAAGAGGGATCCCCCCCACAGAGTTGTCTGACAGACTTCAGTGAACGGCGCTTTTCTGCCTAGGCCCCGCATAGGTTTTCAAGCACTTCTGAGTGGAGCCAGAGGTTAGGCGACAGACCTGTCCAACCATCGTGCGGTGTCCCAGACTTGAAGTGTACGGCGCCTTCCCGGTAGGCCTCGTTATAGGTTTTGAAACACTTCGAAGGGAGTGCAAGCAGAGGCTAGTGGAAAGGCAGTTTCACCACAGTGTTCCTTCACAGAGTTGAGTACACGCCACACACTCTGCATAGGCGCTGCGTAAGTTGTATCTGCTTGAAACTTTTGTCTGCGTGAGACCAGGTGCTACTTGAAACCTGGACTCCCCGCAGTGTTGTTTCACCGAGTCGAGTGTAGGGCCCCATCCCCGTAGACACCCCCCCCCCCCCCCCCGCCCCACGCATGTGTTTTCAGACACTTGTTACTTAGCGGAACTTGATGTTCGGTAGGTAAAAGACTGTTTCCTCACAGTGTGGTTTTACAGAGCTGAGCATACGGCCCCTTCGGTGTGGGCCCTGCGTGGTCTTCAGACCCTCCTTAGAGCGAGTCGGCCACAGAGCTGAGTATCACAGAGCTGAGTGTGTGACCCTTCCCTCACAGTTGCCCGCCTGCGTTTTCAAGCACGGCTGGCTTAGAGAAACAAGACGTTGCTTGAAGGATGGATTCCCCGCAGAACTGCCGGACAGACGTGAGTGTCGGGCACTTTCTGCATAGGCCCCACCCACATCGGCTTCCCAGCTCTTGGAACTTGGTGACACAAGCTGTCAGCTGAAAGAGCTTCTCATCACAATGTGGTTTCACAGAGTTGAGTCCCTGTGGCCCTCTCCTTGTAGGCCTCGCAATGGTTTGCAACCACTTCTGGCTGAGTGAAACGGGATTGTTGAAAGACGGCTTCCACAAGGTGGTCGCTTGAAAGATGGTTTCCTCACTGTCACGGGTCACAGAGGTGAGTCTAGTGCACTTTCCACCGAGGCCCCGTATCAGTTTCCAAAGTCTTATTAAACTGAAGTGAAACCCGATGTCAGTTGGAAAGATCCTCCCGTCACCACATCGTGGTGTTCGGGGTTGAGCCGAGGCCTCTTTTTCCGTGTGGGCTCGCCTAGGTTGTCAAACACTTCTCCCTTAGGGAAACCAGAGGCTCGTTGAAAGACGGTTTGGCTCGCCCACGGCGCTCTTTCGCACCGCTGAGCGCATGGCTCCATCCCCCAAGGCACCGCCCGTGTTGTCAAACACTCGGTAACTTAGCGAAACCTGGTGAGAGCCGAAAGATGGTCCCCCCGCAATGTTGTTGAACACAGATGGGTGTACGGCCCTCTCGACCTAGGCCCCGCATGGCTTTCAGACACGACCAATGTCGTGAAACGAGAGGTTCGTGGCAAGATGCTTCCCCCCCGCCCCACCCCCCCCCCCACCCCCACAGAGCTGTATTCACAGAGCTGAGTGCCTGGCAACTTCCCTGAGGTGCATGGTTGCCCGCAAGGGTTTCCGAACAGTACTAACTTCGTGAACGAAGATGTTAACTGGGAAGACGGACGGCCGCAGTGTCCCTAGACAGGAAGGGAGCGTAGGGCACTTTCTGCATCGGCCCCGCGTAAGGTTTCAAACACCTCTAACGTGGTGTGCCAAGACGTGAGTTGAAAGATCTTTTCAACACGCCGTGGTTTGTTTCACACTTGCGAATGTGGCCCTGTCCCTGTGAGCCTCGCCTAGGTTTCCAGACACTTCTAACTTAGTGAAACCAGAAGTTAGTTGGAAGCCTGTTTCCCCCGTGTTCTTTCCCAGAGTTGGGGACATGGCACGTTCCGCTCGGACGCCGCACAGGTTTTCAAACACGGCGATCTTCGTGAAACCGGGTGTTACTTGAAAGATGGCCCCCCCCACAGTGTGGTCTCACAGAGTGGAGTACGCGGCCCGTTCCGACTAGCACCCGCATGGGTGGTCCCACACGTCTAACTTACGGAAACAAGATGTGGGTTGAAACCCGGTCTCCCCCAAATGCTCTTTGACCCCATGGGAGGACAATGGCACTTTTCGCCTAAGCCCCGCACCGGGGTTCAAACAATTCTCACTTTGTGAAGTGAGGTGGCAGTCGAAAGATGGTTGCAGCTCAGCGTCGTTTCACAAAGCGGAGTGTATGGTACTGTCCGCGTAGGTCGCTCATAGGTTTTCGAACACTTCTACGTCTGTGAAGCGAGACGTAGACCGAAAGATGGCTGGCTATGCCACCGTGTTTCCCGGAGTAGACTTCCCCTGTAGGCCCTTCCCCTGTAGCTTCTGCATAGGGTTTTCGAACCCTTCGGGACAAGTGACCCCAGAAGTTATTTGAGACACGGTTTGAGCCACAGTGAGTGTTGGTTGCGAAAGTTGAGGACGTGACACTTTCTGGGTAGAACCCGCAGAGCTTTGCAGCCACTTCTGCCTCCGTGAAACGAGAAGTTAGGCGAAAGATGAATTCCCCTCGGTGTGGTTCTACGGCGTTGACTCTATGGCACTTGGTAGGGCCCCCACGTGGATTTTCGAGCGCTTCTAACTTTGTGAAACGGGATGACAGTCGCACGCTGATTTCACCACAGCGTTGTTCACCTAGTTGCGTGCGTGGCACTTTTCCGCCGAGGCCGCGCGTACGCATCAATCCCTTCTCAGTGAGCGAGAACGACGTCAGCTGCAAGATGGCTTTCCAAGTGTTGTGTCACGGAGGTGAGTACATTGCAGTGTCCGCACGGGCCGCGTCGAGCTGCCATACCATCTACCTTAGCGAAACCGAATGTCAGTTGAAAGGTCTTCTCATCACAATGCGGTTTCTTAGAGTTGAGTATAGACGGCACTTTCCTTGTAGGCCTCGCATAGGTTTTCCACCACTTCTAGCTTTGCGAAACCAGATGGTTTCCCCCACAGTGTTGTTTGACAGAGTGGGGCCTGTGGCAGCGTCCGCCCAGGCACCGCGTGTGTTTTCAAACACTTGCAACTTATTGAAGCCTGACGTTAGGTGAAAGGGTTCTGTTTCACCGAGTTGCGTGTATGTAATGGCACTTCCCGCGTAGGCCCCACCTCGAGTTCCCGGCACTTCCGACTTCGTGTAAAGAGATGAGCGTTGAAAGATGGTGTCCCCACAGCGTTAGATCACGTAGTTGAGTGTCTGGCACTTTTCCGCATTAAGTCCTGCATAGTTTGCGAGCGAGAGTTTAGCTTCGTGAAACCGGACGCTAGTTGAGAGATGGTGTCGCCAAACTTCCCCACCCCCCTCCCCTCCCCCAGAGTCGAGGGTTTGGCACCCTGGTGGGTAGGCCTCGCAGTGGTGTCCAAACCCTTCTTACTTAGAGGAAGCCGATGTCCGTTGAACGACGCTTTACCGACACTGTCGTTTCCCAGAGTTCAGCATATGGCACTTGCCTTGTAGGCCCCTCCTAAGGTCTCAGACACTTCCTAACTCAGGGAAACAAGCGGTTCGTCGAAAGAGGGGATACCCCACAGCGTGTCTGAGAGTTGAGTGTGTGACCCGTTCGGGGTAGGCCCCGCATTGGTTTTCAAAGACAGGTCACGTAGTGAAAGGAGACCCTCAGTTGACTGGCAGGTTCCCTAAAGTGCTGCTTCAGAGTTGAGTGTGTGCAAACTTCCTGCCCGGGCTCCCGCAGGAGTTTTCAGAAACTGCCGAGTGAGGGAAAGGAGACGTTAACTAACGTTGCAAGAGGGTTTCCCCACAGGGATTCGCAGCGCGGAGCCCATGGAACGTACCGCCTGGGCCCTGGATGGTGTGCAAACACCTGTCTGCTGGTGACGTGCAGCTGCTGTGAGTTGAAAGAGGGTTTCCCCAGAGTGATTCCCAGAGCTGAGCCCAGGGCCCTTTCGGGGTAGGCCCCGCCTTGGTTTTTCAAGCAAGTCTTGGTGAAAAGAGAGGCTAGTGGAAAGACCGTGTCCCCAGAGTGCTGCATGAGAGAGTTGAGTCCATGGAACTTGCCGCAGTCTCCGCCATGGTTTCCAGACACTTCTAACTTAGTGAGATGAGACGTTAGTTGAAAGCCGGTTTCGCCCTCTGTCAACATGCTCTTTGACAGAGTTGCGTGGAACTGGCACTCTCCGCCTGGGTTCGCAAACCACGCCAACTTTGTGACTCGCGGTGGTAGTTGAAAGAGGCTTTCCCTTCCGCGTCGTTTCACAGAGTTGAGTCTTTGGCACTTGCCCCGTAAGTGGCGCACGGGTTTTCAAACACTTGTAGCCACGTGAAACGAGGGGCTACTTGACAGAGGAAATCCCCCCACAGGGTTGCTATGCAGGGTTGACTGTGATACAGAGTGGACAGCACGTTGGCCGTAGGCCCCGCCTGGCTTTTCCAGCACTTCTGACTTTGTGAAACGAGACGGTCGTTGAAAGACGGTTTCCCCACAGTGTTGTTTGTTTGACAGAGTGGAGCCTGTGGCACTATCCGCCGAGGCACCGCACGTGCTTCCAAGCACCTGCAACTTACTGAAACCTGACGTTGGGCGAAAGATTGTTGACCCAGAGTTTCGTTTCACAGACTTGAGTCTGTGTGTGTGGCACTTTCCCGGTAGGCCCCGCGTAGTTTTCAAATACTACTAAGGTAGTGAAACAAGGGTGTGTAGTTGGAAGATGGTGCTTTTCTCGCCGAGGTGTCTCCCGGAGCTGAGGCAATATATTGCCCTTCCCTCACGGTATCCAGGGATGGGTCTTCAGACAGTTGTAGCTTTGGGAAACGAGGCGAGAGTTGAAAGACGGCCTCCCCGCCGTGTGGTTTGACAGAGTTGAGCCCGCGGCACTGTCCGCCTAGGCACCGCACGTGTTTTCAGACACCGGCAACTCGCGGAAACCTGACGTTGGGTGAGAGGTGGTTTACCCAGAGTTTCGTGTCACAGAGTCGAGTGTATGGCACTTTCCCTGGAGGCCCCGCGTAGTTTTCCAACACCACTAACGTAGTGAAACAAGAATTCAGTTGGAAGGTGCTTTTCTCGCCGAGCTGTCTCCCAGAGCTGAGGATACTGCTCTTCCCTCGTGGTTTCCGGCACGGGTTCTCAAACGGTACCAACTCACCGAAGCAAGATGCTCTTTAAAGAGGGATCCCCCCCACAGAGTTGTCTGACAGACTTCAGTGCACGGCGCTTTTCTGCCTAGGCCCCGCATAGGTTTTCAAGCACTTCTGAGTGGAGCCAGAGGTTAGGCGACAGACCTGTCCAACCATCGTGCGGTGTCCCAGACTTGAAGTGTACGGCGCCTTCCCGGTAGGCCTCGTTATAGGTTTTGAAACACTTCGAAGGGAGTGCAAGCAGAGGCTAGTGGAAAGGCAGTTTCACCACAGTGTTCCTTCACAGAGTTGAGTACACGCCACACACTCTGCATAGGCGCTGCGTAAGTTGTATCTGCTTGAAACTTTTGTCTGCGTGAGACCAGGTGCTACTTGAAACCTGGACTCCCCGCAGTGTTGTTTCACCGAGTCGAGTGTAGGGCCCCATCCCCGTAGACACCCCCCCCCCCCCCCCCGCCCCACGCATGTGTTTTCAGACACTTGTTACTTAGCGGAACTTGATGTTCGGTAGGTAAAAGACTGTTTCCTCACAGTGTGGTTTTACAGAGCTGAGCATACGGCCCCTTCGGTGTGGGCCCTGCGTGGTCTTCAGACCCTCCTTAGAGCGAGTCGGCCACAGAGCTGAGTATCACAGAGCTGAGTGTGTGACCCTTCCCTCACAGTTGCCCGCCTGCGTTTTCAAGCACGGCTGGCTTAGAGAAACAAGACGTTGCTTGAAGGATGGATTCCCCGCAGAACTGCCGGACAGACGTGAGTGTCGGGCACTTTCTGCATAGGCCCCACCCACATCGGCTTCCCAGCTCTTGGAACTTGGTGACACAAGCTGTCAGCTGAAAGAGCTTCTCATCACAATGTGGTTTCACAGAGTTGAGTCCCTGTGGCCCTCTCCTTGTAGGCCTCGCAATGGTTTGCAACCACTTCTGGCTGAGTGAAACGGGATTGTTGAAAGACGGCTTCCACAAGGTGGTCGCTTGAAAGATGGTTTCCTCACTGTCACGGGTCACAGAGGTGAGTCTAGTGCACTTTCCACCGAGGCCCCGTATCAGTTTCCAAAGTCTTATTAAACTGAAGTGAAACCCGATGTCAGTTGGAAAGATCCTCCCGTCACCACATCGTGGTGTTCGGGGTTGAGCCGAGGCCTCTTTTTCCGTGTGGGCTCGCCTAGGTTGTCAAACACTTCTCCCTTAGGGAAACCAGAGGCTCGTTGAAAGACGGTTTGGCTCGCCCACGGCGCTCTTTCGCACCGCTGAGCGCATGGCTCCATCCCCCAAGGCACCGCCCGTGTTGTCAAACACTCGGTAACTTAGCGAAACCTGGTGAGAGCCGAAAGATGGTCCCCCCGCAATGTTGTTGAACACAGATGGGTGTACGGCCCTCTCGACCTAGGCCCCGCATGGCTTTCAGACACGACCAATGTCGTGAAACGAGAGGTTCGTGGCAAGATGCTTCCCCCCCGCCCCACCCCCCCCCCCCACCCCCACAGAGCTGTATTCACAGAGCTGAGTGCCTGGCAACTTCCCTGAGGTGCATGGTTGCCCGCAAGGGTTTCCGAACAGTACTAACTTCGTGAACGAAGATGTTAACTGGGAAGACGGACGGCCGCAGTGTCCCTAGACAGGAAGGGAGCGTAGGGCACTTTCTGCATCGGCCCCGCGTAAGGTTTCAAACACCTCTAACGTGGTGTGCCAAGACGTGAGTTGAAAGATCTTTTCAACACGCCGTGGTTTGTTTCACACTTGCGAATGTGGCCCTGTCCCTGTGAGCCTCGCCTAGGTTTCCAGACACTTCTAACTTAGTGAAACCAGAAGTTAGTTGGAAGCCTGTTTCCCCCGTGTTCTTTCCCAGAGTTGGGGACATGGCACGTTCCGCTCGGACGCCGCACAGGTTTTCAAACACGGCGATCTTCGTGAAACGGGTGTTACTTGAAAGATGGCCCCCCCACAGTGTGGTCTCACAGAGTGGAGTACGCGGCCCGTTCCGACTAGCACCCGCATGGGTGGTCCCACACGTCTAACTTACGGAAACAAGATGTGGGTTGAAACCCGGTCTCCCCCAAATGCTCTTTGACCCCATGGGAGGACAATGGCACTTTTCGCCTAAGCCCCGCACCGGGGTTCAAACAATTCTCACTTTGTGAAGTGAGGTGGCAGTCGAAAGATGGTTGCAGCTCAGCGTCGTTTCACAAAGCGGAGTGTATGGTACTGTCCGCGTAGGTCGCTCATAGGTTTTCGAACACTTCTACGTCTGTGAAGCGAGACGTAGACCGAAAGATGGCTGGCTATGCCACCGTGTTTCCCGGAGTAGACTTCCCCTGTAGGCCCTTCCCCTGTAGCTTCTGCATAGGGTTTTCGAACCCTTCGGGACAAGTGACCCCAGAAGTTATTTGAGACACGGTTTGAGCACAGTGAGTGTTGGTTGCGAAAGTTGAGGACGTGACACTTTCTGGGTAGAACCCGCAGAGCTTTGCAGCCACTTCTGCCTCCGTGAAACGAGAAGTTAGGCGAAAGATGAATTCCCCTCGGTGTGGTTCTACGGCGTTGACTCTATGGCACTTGGTAGGGCCCCCACGTGGATTTTCGAGCGCTTCTAACTTTGTGAAACGGGATGACAGTCGCACGCTGATTTCACCACAGCGTTGTTCACCTAGTTGCGTGCGTGGCACTTTTCCGCCGAGGCCGCGCGTACGCATCAATCCCTTCTCAGTGAGCGAGAACGACGTCAGCTGCAAGATGGCTTTCCAAGTGTTGTGTCACGGAGGTGAGTACATTGCAGTGTCCGCACGGGCCGCGTCGAGCTGCCATACCATCTACCTTAGCGAAACCGAATGTCAGTTGAAAGGTCTTCTCATCACAATGCGGTTTCTTAGAGTTGAGTATAGACGGCACTTTCCTTGTAGGCCTCGCATAGGTTTTCCACCACTTCTAGCTTTGCGAAACCAGATGGTTTCCCCCACAGTGTTGTTTGACAGAGTGGGGCCTGTGGCAGCGTCCGCCCAGGCACCGCGTGTGTTTTCAAACACTTGCAACTTATTGAAGCCTGACGTTAGGTGAAAGGGTTCTGTTTCACCGAGTTGCGTGTATGTAATGGCACTTCCCGCGTAGGCCCCACCTCGAGTTCCCGGCACTTCCGACTTCGTGTAAAGAGATGAGCGTTGAAAGATGGTGTCCCCACAGCGTTAGATCACGTAGTTGAGTGTCTGGCACTTTTCCGCATTAAGTCCTGCATAGTTTGCGAGCGAGAGTTTAGCTTCGTGAAACCGGACGCTAGTTGAGAGATGGTGTCGCCAAACTTCCCCACCCCCCTCCCCTCCCCCAGAGTCGAGGGTTTGGCACCCTGGTGGGTAGGCCTCGCAGTGGTGTCCAAACCCTTCTTACTTAGAGGAAGCCGATGTCCGTTGAACGACGCTTTACCGACACTGTCGTTTCCCAGAGTTCAGCATATGGCACTTGCCTTGTAGGCCCCTCCTAAGGTCTCAGACACTTCCTAACTCAGGGAAACAAGCGGTTCGTCGAAAGAGGGGATACCCCACAGCGTGTCTGAGAGTTGAGTGTGTGACCCGTTCGGGGTAGGCCCCGCATTGGTTTTCAAAGACAGGTCACGTAGTGAAAGGAGACCCTCAGTTGACTGGCAGGTTCCCTAAAGTGCTGCTTCAGAGTTGAGTGTGTGCAAACTTCCTGCCCGGGCTCCGCAGGAGTTTTCAGAAACTGCCGAGTGAGGGAAAGGAGACGTTAACTAACGTTGCAAGAGGGTTTCCCCACAGGGATTCGCAGCGCGGAGCCCATGGAACGTACCGCCTGGGCCCTGGATGGTGTGCAAACACCTGTCTGCTGGTGACGTGCAGCTGCTGTGAGTTGAAAGAGGGTTTCCCCAGAGTGATTCCCAGAGCTGAGCCCAGGGCCCTTTCGGGGTAGGCCCCGCCTTGGTTTTTCAAGCAAGTCTTGGTGAAAAGAGAGGCTAGTGGAAAGACCGTGTCCCCAGAGTGCTGCATGAGAGAGTTGAGTCCATGGAACTTGCCGCAGTCTCCGCCATGGTTTCCAGACACTTCTAACTTAGTGAGATGAGACGTTAGTTGAAAGCCGGTTTCGCCCTCTGTCAACATGCTCTTTGACAGAGTTGCGTGGAACTGGCACTCTCCGCCTGGGTTCGCAAACCACGCCAACTTTGTGACTCGCGGTGGTAGTTGAAAGAGGCTTTCCCTTCCGCGTCGTTTCACAGAGTTGAGTCTTTGGCACTTGCCCCGTAAGTGGCGCACGGGTTTTCAAACACTTGTAGCCACGTGAAACGAGGGGCTACTTGACAGAGGAAATCCCCCCACAGGGTTGCTATGCAGGGTTGACTGTGATACAGAGTGGACAGCACGTTGGCCGTAGGCCCCGCCTGGCTTTTCCAGCACTTCTGACTTTGTGAAACGAGACGGTCGTTGAAAGACGGTTTCCCCACAGTGTTGTTTGTTTGACAGAGTGGAGCCTGTGGCACTATCCGCCGAGGCACCGCACGTGCTTCCAAGCACCTGCAACTTACTGAAACCTGACGTTGGGCGAAAGATTGTTGACCCAGAGTTTCGTTTCACAGACTTGAGTCTGTGTGTGTGGCACTTTCCCGGTAGGCCCCGCGTAGTTTTCAAATACTACTAAGGTAGTGAAACAAGGGTGTGTAGTTGGAAGATGGTGCTTTTCTCGCCGAGGTGTCTCCCGGAGCTGAGGCAATATATTGCCCTTCCCTCACGGTATCCAGGGATGGGTCTTCAGACAGTTGTAGCTTTGGGAAACGAGGCGAGAGTTGAAAGACGGCCTCCCCGCCGTGTGGTTTGACAGAGTTGAGCCCGCGGCACTGTCCGCCTAGGCACCGCACGTGTTTTCAGACACCGGCAACTCGCGGAAACCTGACGTTGGGTGAGAGGTGGTTTACCCAGAGTTTCGTGTCACAGAGTCGAGTGTATGGCACTTTCCCTGGAGGCCCCGCGTAGTTTTCCAACACCACTAACGTAGTGAAACAAGAATTCAGTTGGAAGGTGCTTTTCTCGCCGAGCTGTCTCCCAGAGCTGAGGATACTGCTCTTCCCTCGTGGTTTCCGGCACGGGTTCTCAAACGGTACCAACTCACCGAAGCAAGATGCTCTTTAAAGAGGGATCCCCCCCACAGAGTTGTCTGACAGACTTCAGTGAACGGCGCTTTTCTGCCTAGGCCCCGCATAGGTTTTCAAGCACTTCTGAGTGGAGCCAGAGGTTAGGCGACAGACCTGTCCAACCATCGTGCGGTGTCCCAGACTTGAAGTGTACGGCGCCTTCCCGGTAGGCCTCGTTATAGGTTTTGAAACACTTCGAAGGGAGTGCAAGCAGAGGCTAGTGGAAAGGCAGTTTCACCACAGTGTTCCTTCACAGAGTTGAGTACACGCCACACACTCTGCATAGGCGCTGCGTAAGTTGTATCTGCTTGAAACTTTTGTCTGCGTGAGACCAGGTGCTACTTGAAACCTGGACTCCCCGCAGTGTTGTTTCACCGAGTCGAGTGTAGGGCCCCATCCCCGTAGACACCCCCCCCCCCCCCCCCGCCCCACGCATGTGTTTTCAGACACTTGTTACTTAGCGGAACTTGATGTTCGGTAGGTAAAAGACTGTTTCCTCACAGTGTGGTTTTACAGAGCTGAGCATACGGCCCCTTCGGTGTGGGCCCTGCGTGGTCTTCAGACCCTCCTTAGAGCGAGTCGGCCACAGAGCTGAGTATCACAGAGCTGAGTGTGTGACCCTTCCCTCACAGTTGCCCGCCTGCGTTTTCAAGCACGGCTGGCTTAGAGAAACAAGACGTTGCTTGAAGGATGGATTCCCCGCAGAACTGCCGGACAGACGTGAGTGTCGGGCACTTTCTGCATAGGCCCCACCCACATCGGCTTCCCAGCTCTTGGAACTTGGTGACACAAGCTGTCAGCTGAAAGAGCTTCTCATCACAATGTGGTTTCACAGAGTTGAGTCCCTGTGGCCCTCTCCTTGTAGGCCTCGCAATGGTTTGCAACCACTTCTGGCTGAGTGAAACGGGATTGTTGAAAGACGGCTTCCACAAGGTGGTCGCTTGAAAGATGGTTTCCTCACTGTCACGGGTCACAGAGGTGAGTCTAGTGCACTTTCCACCGAGGCCCCGTATCAGTTTCCAAAGTCTTATTAAACTGAAGTGAAACCCGATGTCAGTTGGAAAGATCCTCCCGTCACCACATCGTGGTGTTCGGGGTTGAGCCGAGGCCTCTTTTTCCGTGTGGGCTCGCCTAGGTTGTCAAACACTTCTCCCTTAGGGAAACCAGAGGCTCGTTGAAAGACGGTTTGGCTCGCCCACGGCGCTCTTTCGCACCGCTGAGCGCATGGCTCCATCCCCCAAGGCACCGCCCGTGTTGTCAAACACTCGGTAACTTAGCGAAACCTGGTGAGAGCCGAAAGATGGTCCCCCCGCAATGTTGTTGAACACAGATGGGTGTACGGCCCTCTCGACCTAGGCCCCGCATGGCTTTCAGACACGACCAATGTCGTGAAACGAGAGGTTCGTGGCAAGATGCTTCCCCCCCGCCCCACCCCCCCCCCCACCCCCACAGAGCTGTATTCACAGAGCTGAGTGCCTGGCAACTTCCCTGAGGTGCATGGTTGCCCGCAAGGGTTTCCGAACAGTACTAACTTCGTGAACGAAGATGTTAACTGGGAAGACGGACGGCCGCAGTGTCCCTAGACAGGAAGGGAGCGTAGGGCACTTTCTGCATCGGCCCCGCGTAAGGTTTCAAACACCTCTAACGTGGTGTGCCAAGACGTGAGTTGAAAGATCTTTTCAACACGCCGTGGTTTGTTTCACACTTGCGAATGTGGCCCTGTCCCTGTGAGCCTCGCCTAGGTTTCCAGACACTTCTAACTTAGTGAAACCAGAAGTTAGTTGGAAGCCTGTTTCCCCCGTGTTCTTTCCCAGAGTTGGGGACATGGCACGTTCCGCTCGGACGCCGCACAGGTTTTCAAACACGGCGATCTTCGTGAAACCGGGTGTTACTTGAAAGATGGCCCCCCCACAGTGTGGTCTCACAGAGTGGAGTACGCGGCCCGTTCCGACTAGCACCCGCATGGGTGGTCCCACACGTCTAACTTACGGAAACAAGATGTGGGTTGAAACCCGGTCTCCCCCAAATGCTCTTTGACCCCATGGGAGGACAATGGCACTTTTCGCCTAAGCCCCGCACCGGGGTTCAAACAATTCTCACTTTGTGAAGTGAGGTGGCAGTCGAAAGATGGTTGCAGCTCAGCGTCGTTTCACAAAGCGGAGTGTATGGTACTGTCCGCGTAGGTCGCTCATAGGTTTTCGAACACTTCTACGTCTGTGAAGCGAGACGTAGACCGAAAGATGGCTGGCTATGCCACCGTGTTTCCCGGAGTAGACTTCCCCTGTAGGCCCTTCCCCTGTAGCTTCTGCATAGGGTTTTCGAACCCTTCGGGACAAGTGACCCCAGAAGTTATTTGAGACACGGTTTGAGCACAGTGAGTGTTGGTTGCGAAAGTTGAGGACGTGACACTTTCTGGGTAGAACCCGCAGAGCTTTGCAGCCACTTCTGCCTCCGTGAAACGAGAAGTTAGGCGAAAGATGAATTCCCCTCGGTGTGGTTCTACGGCGTTGACTCTATGGCACTTGGTAGGGCCCCCACGTGGATTTTCGAGCGCTTCTAACTTTGTGAAACGGGATGACAGTCGCACGCTGATTTCACCACAGCGTTGTTCACCTAGTTGCGTGCGTGGCACTTTTCCGCCGAGGCCGCGCGTACGCATCAATCCCTTCTCAGTGAGCGAGAACGACGTCAGCTGCAAGATGGCTTTCCAAGTGTTGTGTCACGGAGGTGAGTACATTGCAGTGTCCGCACGGGCCGCGTCGAGCTGCCATACCATCTACCTTAGCGAAACCGAATGTCAGTTGAAAGGTCTTCTCATCACAATGCGGTTTCTTAGAGTTGAGTATAGACGGCACTTTCCTTGTAGGCCTCGCATAGGTTTTCCACCACTTCTAGCTTTGCGAAACCAGATGGTTTCCCCCACAGTGTTGTTTGACAGAGTGGGGCCTGTGGCAGCGTCCGCCCAGGCACCGCGTGTGTTTTCAAACACTTGCAACTTATTGAAGCCTGACGTTAGGTGAAAGGGTTCTGTTTCACCGAGTTGCGTGTATGTAATGGCACTTCCCGCGTAGGCCCCACCTCGAGTTCCCGGCACTTCCGACTTCGTGTAAAGAGATGAGCGTTGAAAGATGGTGTCCCCACAGCGTTAGATCACGTAGTTGAGTGTCTGGCACTTTTCCGCATTAAGTCCTGCATAGTTTGCGAGCGAGAGTTTAGCTTCGTGAAACCGGACGCTAGTTGAGAGATGGTGTCGCCAAACTTCCCCACCCCCCTCCCCTCCCCCAGAGTCGAGGGTTTGGCACCCTGGTGGGTAGGCCTCGCAGTGGTGTCCAAACCCTTCTTACTTAGAGGAAGCCGATGTCCGTTGAACGACGCTTTACCGACACTGTCGTTTCCCAGAGTTCAGCATATGGCACTTGCCTTGTAGGCCCCTCCTAAGGTCTCAGACACTTCCTAACTCAGGGAAACAAGCGGTTCGTCGAAAGAGGGGATACCCCACAGCGTGTCTGAGAGTTGAGTGTGTGACCCGTTCGGGGTAGGCCCCGCATTGGTTTTCAAAGACAGGTCACGTAGTGAAAGGAGACCCTCAGTTGACTGGCAGGTTCCCTAAAGTGCTGCTTCAGAGTTGAGTGTGTGCAAACTTCCTGCCCGGGCTCCGCAGGAGTTTTCAGAAACTGCCGAGTGAGGGAAAGGAGACGTTAACTAACGTTGCAAGAGGGTTTCCCCACAGGGATTCGCAGCGCGGAGCCCATGGAACGTACCGCCTGGGCCCTGGATGGTGTGCAAACACCTGTCTGCTGGTGACGTGCAGCTGCTGTGAGTTGAAAGAGGGTTTCCCCAGAGTGATTCCCAGAGCTGAGCCCAGGGCCCTTTCGGGGTAGGCCCCGCCTTGGTTTTTCAAGCAAGTCTTGGTGAAAAGAGAGGCTAGTGGAAAGACCGTGTCCCCAGAGTGCTGCATGAGAGAGTTGAGTCCATGGAACTTGCCGCAGT
>NW_028240141.1:0-70833 GCF_028749965.1 Puma concolor | reverse complement strand
TTATGAGGCTCCCGTCAACACAGTTGGACACAGAGTCCCGGGGGACAGCCTCCAAGACCCGAGGCAAAGGGCTGACTCAGAAGTTGCTAGAAGTCAACAAACCAGGAAGCACAGAGCCCAAAGACATTTCACTTTTTAACACTCTGTACCAACACCAATGCTCCAGTTACCTCTGTTCCCAGGGCTACCAAACTTCACAAATATGAACAATGTGCTGATAGGAAAACGAACTACATATAAGACGGACCCTAAGCTTACAAAGCTTGAAGCAGGATCTTAACAGGGCTTCCAGGAGCCGGTCTAATATCCATAGTTCCTATTAAATAAGAGTTCTTGACATTTTTAAAAACAACTTTAATGAAATAATTCACACATCATAGAAACACCTATTTAAGTCGATCAGCTCAATAGCTTTTAGCATCTTCACAAATCCTTCCTTCTTGACACTATAAACCTACTATGATCAGGTTTACATCCTGTCACCACTGCTCTTTTTGGACCAAGCAGCACAGACAGGACCCAGAACTTGATGCGGACAGCTGTGGCCACAACCACTTCAGCCTGGTGGAGAAACCTGCCCTGTGGTCCTCAGTCTTCAGGAAGAAATGAAGTTCTTCTGAAGTTCCCATCAGAAGCCCCATACAGAAGCTGTTGTTTAACCACAGTGTGAACGAACCAAACAGGAAGGAAGAATCCACCGATGTCCCATGTTTACTCACATTTGTGTTTGGGTAACCAGGACACCCAAGCACAAGGAGCCAGAAAAACAGCCTCTGCATCTTCCTGTCCTGGTCCTTTAAGGGGACTCTAGGGTTCCAGGCGGGAGGTGGAGACGGAGGATGGGGTGTAGGTGTGCAAGGGAGGAGTGGGGAGGGATGGGAAAGGGGGGAGGGGTGGTAATTGGGGATGGGAGAGGAGTATAAAAAGGGGGTGGGTTAGGGAAGGGGTGTGTCAGGAGAAGAAGGGGCTCAGGGACAGGACCAGGATCAGATCAAGTACAAGAGGGGTGGGGGGAGGGTTCAGACAGGTTAGTAGGTCAGCAGGTCAGTAAATCACTAGATAAGCAGGACATAAACAGCAGGTTAAGTGGACTCTCAGGAGCAGGTGGAGCAGAGGAAGATCCTTCTTCTTCCAAGCCCTCACCTGTCTAGGTGTTGCCTTAGCAACCCAGAGCCTTGATACTCTCTCTCGACCAATCAGCTGCCCTCACCCCTGGTAGAGCAATACGGACACCCCTTGTGACCTCATTTTTAAAAAGCCACTTCCCGCCTGGTGCACCACCACGTGCCATCCCAACGACAGGTCCTCTCTGGAAAGGTGGCCGACCTTCCGGTTTCTGGGCCCTCCCAACCCAGCTCTCTGTCACTTCTGAGTGCTCTCTCCTTCCTTTCTGAACTCCCATCTGCCATGGGCAATAGCTGAACAACAGAGAAAGCAAAGGAGGACACAGCTGCAAGAACAATCAAATGCACACGCAGACAGGAAGGTTTAACCCTCTCTCAGTCAAAACAGATAGAACATCCATAAGGTAGACATCTTGATAGCAAACCATCTGAATCCCACAGCTAGATCCATGTATGTGTCCACATGGACATAACACTGTAGAGGACACATTCACTTCAGGCACAGAGGATACGGTTACAAACATTCACCCTATTTATTACGGCCATAAGGGAAATTTCAGAGGAATGAAATGATTTCAGAGGAAGGAAATCACACAAAGCATGTTTCGGTGATAGAATGTGCTAGAAATCACTAATAAAGAGGAAACTAGAAATAACCGTATGTTGAAAAATTGAGAAGTTCCTCTAGAAGTAGAATATGAGTCAAGAAATCCCAAAGCAAAAGAGCTATATTTGAACTGAATGATAGGAGCAAAATAAAATTGTAATCCAGAATGTCTCCTGGCCTAGAATATCCTGGAATGTTGGTGTGAGAAGACTGTCTGGTCCCCAAATCATCTCTAATTGACCTGGACATTTTAACACCACAAACAGTGGTACATCTGTCACTTATCTGTGTGACCCTCCTACCTATTGGCATGGGCTGTACATTATGAACCTTACGGGGGATGCGGGGGGGGGAGGGGGGGGTTGGATCCAGCTGACTCACAAGGGATCTCCTGCAATCTCCAGGAATGAGAGCATTTTAAGAGATATACTTCATCAGCTTCTCTCCTGGGGGACCCGGGACAACACCCAGATTGTTGGCAACACCAGGTGTGCTGGCCGGGGAAGGCCAAGCAGGTGGGCAGGGGCCAGGGACCCAGGTGACTAGGCAAACCTACTGTAATCATCTCTCCCGGGCTCTGTCCTGAGCTGAGCTTCCTAAATAGTTTCTCTGCATGATTGACTCAATGATTCCCCAACTGAAAATCATTGCTCTAAATCCCCTCACTTTTATTTTTACATAAATTTATTGTAACAGGAACCACTCTGGCACTGCTAAAATAGCAAAGCAAGGGCTCCAGCCTAAATATAAAGAAACCATACAAAACAACCAAAACCAAAACAAAACAGGAATGAAAAACCAAGCGTTACATTCCCTTTAGATCCTGTGGCCTGCCTCAAGAGCCCCAGGGTTGGGCTGTCCTGGTTATACAAGGAGAGGCCAGCAACAGAGGGGGTGGAGTCTGACTGGCCCAAAAGTGAATGGGAGAGAGGCCCTGACAATAAGGGGGCCTAGGGAATTTCAAGAAGGGTGGCCAGGGTCACCCTGATTATAACTGGAGCAGGGACCGGGGAAAGAAGAGGCAGTGGACAGAGTCTGGGGGGCCTTGAACAAGTGAGATCATTCATGGAGGTGAGGAAGTGTCCCCAAAGCCAATGTCAGCCTCCCATCTGGGGAGCCCTTCGTGGCCCCTGGGGGCAGGGCCAGGAACCTAGAGTTTGAGATCCAGTGTGCCGCTTACCAGCTGTGTGACCCTGGACTGGTTTCCTTCAGTAAAATGGGAGTGTCCATGCCTGTGTCCAGAACTGTGCTGAGGACAAGAGGAAGCCACGTGCTGAGCACTAGTGGATATCAGCGCCATCACCTCCCTGGGGCATGTGTCTTCCCAGTCTGGTGCCTTAAAAGTTGCACAGCTGTTAAAGGCAACAAAGGTGAAAACCACAGTTCCCTCCAATTTCAGACCTGTGCCAAGCCTTTGCCTTTGCGGACATCACCTCTCGGGACCCAGTAGCAGTACCATCTGTAATCCCTTGCACGGATGAGGAATCAGGCTCAGAGCCCTCAAGGGGAAGGCTGGACCCAGGCTGAGAAAAGGCTCCCTGCTGACTTGGGTCTGGGAGGGGATGTTGGGAGAGTGGGAAGCTGGGGCGTGGAGACTCCAGAGAGAGCAGGGGCCACAAAGATTCTTGGCCCCATAGCCCAGCTTTGTCCAGGTCAGCCTGTACAGAAGCTGAGGCCAAACCAGAGGGCAAGGTCACAGCCCGGCTCCTGCACCTCAGGCTGCCGGTCATTCATCTCTGTGGTCACGATAATGCTGTCATATACTAGTCCTGATGATGCCATTAGTGCTATTATTGTGGTGGGAGAAGGCACAGCCCACTTTGACACACCCCAAGGATCCTGGAGAGACTCGCCTGTCTCCCTCACTTGACCTGGCCCCATGCAACACCCCCAATCTAAGTGTACCCTGTCTCTACCCTGTGTCCCTGTCCCTGTGGCCACCCTACCCTGGCCACTCTCTGGAATCCAGGCCTGGGCACAACCCTCAGTAAGGCACTGACATGGGGCACATGCCCAGCACAGGGTTGGAACCAGGAAAACGCCCCCCTCCATGACAACTTAGATGGGACAGGTCATACCAGGGTCTGTGCACCCCTTCTTCTTGTAGTGGCCTCCATTAGAGTGCCAGAGCTGTCCTGGAGAGTGTGTGTGTGTGTGTGTGTGTGTGTGTGTGTGTAATCTGCAACATGCACCTGTGAGTCGGAGTTCTGTGTCTGTGGCTATACTGACTGTGGACATAAATTTCCTGTTATTTGGTTGTTTTCATGTTTTCTGATGAGGTTTTGGGGTGACAGTGGGTTCATGGGGAAAGAATTCTTGAAGTCATCTTTGGTGCAAAAAAGGTGATTTCATTAAAGCATGGGGACAGGACCAGTGGCCCTGGCTGAAGAGCGGCCCAGGCACCATGAGGAGAGACTAGTTCTATACTATGGAGCTGGGAAGAGGTCAAGTCCAGGGGAAGCTTCCAATGAGACTTTCATACGCTAAAGAAGATTCCCAAGAAAAAAAAAGAAAAAAAAAAAAGAATACTCCCAGGATACTGGCTGCCTAGCTATTGTCAAACTAGGGTTGTTTGCCCTCTAGCAAAGCATTAGCAGTAAGACAGAGGGAGAGATGTTTCACTCTGCTGGCCTCAAGCCAATGGGCTGCAGGTTATAAGGAAATTTAGTTCTGCCTGCCATTTCTTTCTGCCTTAGTTTCCTACATCACTATGGAGGGATGATGCTGGGGCTCTAGGAAACCAAGTCCAGAGGTTTCTGGAGATTACGATGGCCTTTTTCTCATGATTTACTAAGATATTTGTAAATAGATGGAGACAAGCCCTGCAGGACTATGATCTCTAGCAGTTAACCACTTGGGATTTTTTTTTCCTTTTGCTTTGTTCTTGGGCAGCCAGGAGTGCCCAAGGGCTATTACACATATCCCACCTGGGGGTGGGGGCTGGGGTTTGAGGCCTGGCAGCTTGCTTTATGCTCCCTCATCATTTTCCTCTTGTGTTTATCTGTATGCATGTGTATCTGTATCTGTGTCTCTGAATGAGCATATATCTGCTGTGCAAATCTCTGTGTCTGTGACTGTATTACCCGTATCTCTCGGGTACATGTGTCCCTGTGGGAGTATCTGTGCGTGTCTGTGTTTCATGTCTGTGAGTGTATTGGCTGTATGTGTGAATTTGCTGACACTTTGGGTGTTTCTGACCACAACTGTGTATGTGTGTTTTCTGTGTGCCCAGTGTGTGTAGGGTTTGCTTCATGGGAGTGTTGCACAGGTCCCTGAGGATTATTCTACCCGTTTTATGGAGCTAAAAAACTGTTCAAGGTCACCCGGCGCATCACTGCAGGAACTGAGGCACAAACCTGAGTGTCTCTGAAATCAGAGTTCAGCCTCCTTCTTCACTCTGTGCTGTAAGCAGAGTCTGAAACTCAAGGAGGCTGCAGGAAAGGGAATGTTTGAGGTAAAGAAAGCCGCTCCAAACCTGATTTGCCTTTTTCACTTCTAAATAGGTTCTTCATCATGAGTTTCAGGGGGTCCCTGGACCCCTCGGGAGTTGAGTGGAAATTTTGTTTGTGCATTTTTCTTGAGCAAGAAGCCATAGCTTTCACCACTTTCTCTAAGGCGTCCCCCCCAGAATTCCATGTTATTCAGGCTGTCAAGAGGTTCACAAAGTAGGTTATCAGGACAGCTACCATGAACTTGGTCAGCGCTACTCTCTGCAAATCCCCTGGGCTTCCCCGGAGTGCTGAAATTCCTGAAAACCCAGCCCAAAAGCCAAGGATGCTTTTCCCCAAGGCAGCCCTTCCCAGGACATGCAACTGAGATGAGAGTTCTTAAGAGGCCTCCTCCATATCCGGGAAAATCAGTCATCAAAGAAGAGTCCACTCACTCTACGCACCACATAACAGGATTCGGCATAAGGACAGGAAATCTGAGAACTCCTGTGTATGGTCTTTAGTCGTTAAAGTGAGGAATCGACGCAATATGTGTATGGATGCTGGCACCCTCACTTGACATGCCCACGTCAGACAGTGAGAATCGGGAAGCTCAGACCAAGAACGGTGACTGGCACCGGCACCATCATTGGGGTATGCTGCCCATATTACAGCTATGTGCCCCCCGAGAGGAGATACGCAGACACATTATCTAGGGATAGCGAGGCTAACCATCACTGAGCAGGCACATGGCTTAAACCACCCCTCCCCACCCCATAACACAACCGCAGGCTGAAGAAAACACTGAGAGAGGAAGCACAAGAAAACAATTGCGTCGACTCTCCCCTTCTCTTCAACAGCTAGCTTGTCACAAGGTTACAAACAATGATGTTCTATTCAGATCAAAGCAAAGTCAGCCAAGAATAATCAAAAGTCTCCTGTAAAATATTCAAAATATGGACTGTTTATTAATGGTAAGTTTCTTCCTCAACACGTATCATGCTTTGATGGTAGCTAATGATTGCATGACGTCGTTGCCCTTACAAATTTTAAAATAATATTTACTGCACCTTCAGCTCAGTTTAAAATTTGTATTTATGTATGCTTTATAATGTACCTAATAACTGTTCACTGGTACACGCACATACTTACTAGTACAACAAATGTGTACGGATTAGGGTACATACGAAAAAAACATCTGAAAATACGTGTCCATAAAGCTTCATAAATAAGACCATGGAAATCACCAACTATGTGCTGTAAACCAAAAAATTCCCAAGGATTTGCCATCTCTTTGGGGCACACAGTTTGGGTGCTTCTCAAATGATGTGCATTCACGCTACCTAGGCTCCTTGATAAAATGCAGATTCTATTTCAGTAAGTCTGAGGCGGGGCATAAGATTCTTCCGCTCAAACTCCCAGGTCATGAAAATGAGGCTGCTCCACAGGACACACTCTGAGTAGTAAGTTCCTAAAATAACTATAATGGTAACTATTAAGTGCCCACTTGACTGGGCCACGGGGTGCCCAAATATTTGGTCAAAGGTCATTCTGGATGCGTCTGAGAATGGGTGTTTGGATGAGATGAACACTGACATTCAACAGACTGAGTAGATGGCCTTCCATCACTCGGGTGGGCCTCGTCTAATCAGTTGAAGGCACGCACAGACCAAAAGGCCCATGCTTTTGGGGCCGACCAGCACTAAGGGAACTGGGTGGGGGTGGAGACGGAGGAGAACCTGAGAGCTTCCTAAAGAGGGAAGTCACCCCCGGGAGGCAACCAACAGCTTCCTTGGGAAAATGCACGTCTGGTGTTGTCGGTTCTACCAATTTCTCAAGAGAAGTCAGAAATTGGGATTTCTATGTGAAATCTCCTTGGTTCTAAGTTGGGTTTCAAACACAATACATGACAGACACTGAAGAAATTTTCACAGCCCAGATGCAGTGAGCCTTGACTGGATCCGAGTTTGGAAGCCCAAGCTCCAGAGGACATTTCTGGCTTGACCAGGAGAATGTTACCGTGATTGGCTATTTGATGGTATTAGAGTTTCTGTCCTTCTTCTTGAGTGCGATCCTGGCATTGTGTTGTGTGGGAGAATGTCCTTGTTCTCAGGCGATCCACGCTGAAGTATTTAGGGAGAAAGGGAGAGGGCAAATGAAAATACAGAGTGGGTGCTAAAGCAGATATGACAAGATACTCATAATTGCGTGGCCTAGATTAGTAACTCTCAACTGGGGGTGATTCTACCCCCAGATGACATGTGGCTATGACTGAGGACATTTTTTTTTTAACTCACAGCTGGGTTGTAAGGGGGGTGCTACTGGCACCTAGTGGGGGGAGTCGAAGCAGGCTGCCAGACACCCTACGATGCACAGAACAGCCCCCCACAACCGAGAATGGGCCGGCCCCAATGGCAGTCGTACCGGGAGTGAAAAACCCTAAAGACATTTTTATCCTTCTTTCAAGTTTTGTCTTTTGTATGTGTAAAATGTTTCACAGTAAAAAGAGAGAGAGAGAGAGAGAGAGAGAGAGAGAAACTTAAAAATAAGAATACATAAATAGTGGTGCCTGGGTGGCTCAGTTGGTTGGGCCTCTGACTTCAGCCTAGGTCATGATCTCTCCGTTCCCGGGTTCGAGCCCTGTGTTGGGCTCCGTGCTGACAGCTCAGAGCTTGGAGCCTGTTTCAGATTCTGTGTGTGTGTCTGTCTCTCTCTCTCTCTCTCTCTCTCTCTCTCTCTCTGCCCCTGCCCTGCTCATGCTCTGTCTCTCTCTCTCTCTCTCAAAAAGAAATACACATTAAAAAATTTTTTTGAGAAAGAATACATAAATAGCAATACCTTGCAGACCAAACAAAACATGTCTGCATGGTTGGGTAACCACAGCCGGCCACTGTTTGCAGTCACTTGTTCCGATACATATGTCAGGATGTAACGCTACTGTGGCTGGTGAATGAGGGTCTCTGAAGTTCTTCCTATATCTTGGGCAAGACCCCCGCCGCTCCTGGAATTAGAGACTTTCTCCTGTTTTCAGGTCCCAGTCGGCCCAGAAGGGAGCAGCCGACATGCCCAGGATTCTGGGTCTGAAAACCAACATCACGGAGGTCTCTTCTAGGATGCCTCAAGTGCACAGGTCACGAGGAGCAGTTCGTGATGTGGGGCTGCTTTCCGATGAAATGAGAATGAACCCTTCATCTCAGTGACCCGCACAGCCAGCCCAAGACAAAATAAATTAAGAGGCTGTGGCTGAGATGGTAATTTCACCCAGAAGCTCTCAGGTAGCTGGGTGTATGCCACCCGGGTACCCCCTGACCTGTGGCTGGGACTTGAAATGGTTAATTGCATACACAGGGCACCATGCATGGTTAATTGCATACACAGGGCACCATGCATTTCGACGGTCCTGGGGGCAGCCCCCAGCACCACAAATACACAAAGCAGAAATATGTGCAGAAAACACACAAACAAATGCAAATAAGAGAGTGGCATTGGATTTAATGCATCCATCTCCAAGAGTGTAAAATAGTCCCAAACTCAAGAACAGTCTTCCTTAACATGTAGGCCACTTTTGAGGAGCCATTCAGGGAGGCTGCCACATGCGGATTTCTGGGGCTCATCCCAGACCTTTGCTGACCCGGAATCTTTCCCTTTCTGGACAGAACACAAGAATATGCATTCTAGGAAGCTGCCCACCCCCACCCAATGCTCACTCAAACTGAAAACACACTTGAAATCAGGGGGCTGGGGACTGCAGTTTTATAACTAACTGGGTGACCTTGGAGAAGCCACCCAACCTGAGCCATGATTTTGTCATCTATAAGTGGGAACTAATAGCACCTGTCTCCTAAGGTGGTCATGCACACTAAAGGAGTGTTTACACACACATGCACTCAAGTACACACACACACACACACACACACACACACACACACACACCCTCTAGTGCAGTGCCTGGCAAATGTTCTTTCCTTTTCCATAATAGTAACTGGCCACACACTGGAAAGCCTAGAGAGCTTTACAGAAGTACACAGACTCAGCAACCCTAGAGATTGTGATCTAAATTGCCTAGGGTGGGCCCCTAGCAAGAGGGTTGTTTTGTTTTGTTTTGTTTTGTTAAAGCACTCCAGGTGGTCCTAAACAGCAGCTGGGGTTGTAAACCACACCTGGGAAACTGCCAATAAAAATCAACCATCCTTTCTCTTCAAGAGAATGTACTTCCATGGCATTCTGGAATTTCCAAACTGTGTACCCGGAGAGACTTGTGTCCAGGCTCTTTCCGAGGTGTGGATGCCCCGATATTCAACACCCAACCAGCGCTCTGGTGGTCCCTGAAGAAGTGGCTGCAACCAACTAAGCCGGGGGGATTCTTTCTCCAGACAGAGCTGCAAGGTGGCAAGACAGGAATAAGATTCCCTCCTGAGCCCTGAGGTCTGCGGTGGAGCTCTGTCTCAACAGGAATACCCAGATCACACAGAGCCTGAAGATCACACATCGCCTTCCCCCTCTGCAGGCCAAAGGGAGCCGCCCACCCTTAGCTCAGCTCCCACCTTCCCACCTCCCCTTGTCCTGCCTTTCCTACCCTCCTTCACCCCCCACCCAAACACCCAGGAGGGCTCCTGGAAGCGCTGGTTTGCAAGGGAAAGGCTCAGTGGATACTTCAGCAGAGGAATTAATAGGAATCTGCCAGGCAGCCTACCTATCCCTGGGGGACTCTCTCCCTACCAAGGCGACACCCATCGTCCTGCCTCCATATTCTTCCTTCGCCTTAACACAGACCCCAGGAACCTACAGGGACTGGCAGGGACTGTGGGGAAGTGAAACTCCTGCCTGTGGGGCTGGCGACAGGGCATCTTGGAGGTGCAGGAGGTGGGCGGGGCCAGCGCGTTACTCTCTCACTTGGTCAGAGTTTCCTGAATCCTCTCCAAGCTAACTTTTGTGCTTCAAGACCCCAACATCCACCCACACCTCCCTGCTGACCCAAACCAAGAGGAATTTCCTCACCTCTTGCCCCAAATCCCTACCCTCTGGGGGGAAAAAATCATCGGATACTTTGCGTATAAACAGAAAATAATTACTAGTGAGGTGGTCATGTTCCTTCCCCTATTTTGGGTGGGTCGCTTTGTTCAGGTTTTTAGGGCAGGCGCACCTGAGTTCCTGCATCCACACGAGCACACATGGGCCCCACCAGAGGTGTGGGGAGGGTGTGTGTCTGTGTTTAGGGGGCGGGGGGGACACGTGGCGACCCAGCTGCCCACACTCGGCAAGATCCAGCTAGCTAGGGCCCAGCCATCCAGCTGTTCCAAGACCGCCAGTCGCTCTCCAACCCCGCCCGCCCAGACCTCCTGCCAACCCTGGCCTGCATCGCGTCTGGGGGCCGCTTCCCGGTGGCTGCCCTCTCTGCCTCCAAAGTTACTGGGTTGTGCGAATCAATTTAGACACTTTTTAAAAGGCAAAAAGAAAATCGCTCCATTAATCCCCAAATGCCTTCTCCCATCTGCTGCAACTCGCCATCACTAGGACTTGCATAATGAAAGTTGACGGAAAGTTGAGGAATCAGTGGGGCAGGAGGGAGGCTCCCGCCCTTGGAGTCCTCGCCAACCCCTGCAAGGGGCGCAGCTCGGGGCGGAGGCCCTGGCCCCCAGCAGGGAGAAATGGCGACAGCGGAAAGCGGGCAGGGGTCCTGGTGGCTGGGAGGCAACCAAGGTCCCAATTTCAGGAACCTAACAGCTCAGGGAGAGAGAGAAGAGGCCGCTCCAGGCAAGGCTTTTGTTCTCGCCCTCCCCTCTCTCTCTCCACCTCCCTCGCTTCTTTTTCGCGACCCTTACGAGTTGCAGGCGGCACACACTGCTTCCCTCCCTCACACGTGCCGCCCTTCCTTTTCGGGCCGCCTGCCCTGTTTACCTAGAAGCTGGCATCTGGAATCCGAGAGGTAGACCCTTCGCCAAAACCCAAGACTCCGGGGCCCTGAGCTCCCGGCCTGTGTGTGTCTCAGATCCGCTTGAATCCTAGGTGGGAAAGGGCAGCGAGACGGTGAGGGGTGGTGCAGAGACCACCCCCTACATACACACACGCGCTCAAGTCCACACCTGTGCGGAGCCCAGCGCCCCTTCTCCGCGCCTGGAGCCGAAATTGGCTGCCCAGGCGATCTCCGCCAGCGGACATGGGGGTTGGGGGGGGGGGAGCGCCATTGCCCAAGGAAAGGTGGAGAGGGAAGAGGAGGGAGAGCGGCGCCTGGAGGGGAGGCGACGGAGTTGGGTGGAGGGGAGGCAGCCTACCTGGACTTGGCTTCCTTTGCCGCCGGTGCGCTTTCTCCAGCCCCAGCTTGGTGAGGATGCCTACAAGCGTGACGGCCAGCACCCCGCACATGATGTAAAGGATCCGGTTGGTCTTGTCCTTCGTGGGGGTGGTGCAGGGGGCCGTCCTTGCGCCCGGGGGGCTTGCGGGTGTTGAGCCACAGCGGAATGTCCGAGTTGGTGCAGGTGCTCTGGTTCAGTCGCCGCTTCTTAAAATGTGCAGCAGAGCCGCAAGTCACAAGTCCCTCAGCAGAAGATGAAGTCGCCCGAGGAACAATTGAATGGCTGGTCCCACTGGTCCCTGATACCGAAGTAGCCGCGGCAGAAGTTCGGCGTGGGCGCTCGGGTAGGGGACGCGTCCCAGACCCCCGCGCCCTCGCTGGCCTCTTCCGAGGCGGCCCCCAGAGCGGCTGCACGCCCTCCTCCCCGCGCCAGCACTACCACGGAGCCCAGCTGAACCAGCTGCCCGTGCCCCGCTCGCTCCTGCGCCCAGCACACGCGGGCGCACAGCTCGGTGTGGAAGCTGCTGAGGAGCAGCCGGAGGACGCTACGAATCATGTCTCCCAGCCTGGGCTCCGCCGGCCGCCTGCCTCTCCAGGCGCGGCGGAAGCTGCCGAGGCTGTTGCCGGGGGCTGCGAGCCGCCTCCAGCCGCACAGGCAGGGAGAGGCGCGGAGCTCTCGCTGGTGGGCGGCCCCGGCGCTGGGCTCAGCCCGCGTTCGCCTCCCGGGCGCCGCGCGCAGCGCGCCTAAGGGGAGGGGCCAGGCGGGGAGGAGCGCGCCTGGCCGGGCTGGGGGAGGACGAGTGGGGGCAAGCGCTGGGTGCACGTCCGGCCCCCTACAGGGAGAGGCGGAGGCCGGAGAGCAGCGGAGAGTGTGCCTCGCCTAGGCCGGCGGCTCCGGACTAGCCGCCCTGCGCCCGCTCTCAGGATCCCTCTCAGCTCTCCAGCTTGCTAAGTCCCCAGGAGAGAGCCAAGCAACGCTTTTGGTATGAAGAGAGGCCAGGAGGAATGGCGGAGGGGGGAGGGGGGAACGAGGGGTGGAAAGGTCGCGAGCTCCCGAGAGGCGGGGGCGGGGAAGAGGTGAGTCGGCAGGGCTGGCGGGAGCGAGTTGAGGGGCGGGGGTGCAGAGCTGAGCTAGGCTAGCGGGCGGGGAGAGGGGAGCGTCGGCAGCCTCTGGGGCTGAAGGCACCGCTCGGGTTTTCCAGCAGGTGGAGGATGGCTGCGGGACCTCTCGCGCCCTCTCTGGGAGGGAGGCGCGGCTCAGACCTGTTCCGGGCGAAGAGGCGGCTCAGCCCCTGGCTTTTTCAGGCGTCAGTGCGCAGGAGCTGCGGTTCGAATCTGCCCTCCAGGGAAGGGGGGATTCACAGGGGCTAGGTAGGGACAGACTAAGTGGCTTCCACTCCAAGGCAAACTGAGACACAGTCTGATCAGGATCGCCCCTCCATTGGTGCCTGGGCCGTCTCGCCCTTCCCTTCCCCGACTGAGCCCTCTAGCCAGGCGCGCGTCCGGGGTGGTTCTACTCCCTGGGACTTGCCTAGGACCAAGACTGAGCTGGGAAGGCGCGGTGGCAAGCCACTGGCCCCAGGGTAAGGACCCCCGGGAGAGGGCCGTGGGAGGAACTGAAGTCAAAGAAGCCCAGGGGGTAGGAAGAGGCAGCAGACCAGGCCCAGGCAGGGGCACATCCCAAGTTCCTGAAGGTCTTTCCTTGGGACTCTCCCAGGCCCCAGGACCTGCCACTTGTGTCCTTCTAAGACCTCGCGGGGGCCTTCCCTGCGTTCTACAGGAGGGCACACCGCACGCCCAGATCCAGTGCAGCGCAAGGCCTGGACACCTAGCCTCAGCCACCCTCCCGCATCTGGAGCTCGCGCGTGGGTCTCTGGAGTCGGCTGGCCCCTTGCTCACGGAGCCCCCCAGACATCCTCACCGGATGTGGTGCAGTCCGGCCTTGCTTCCTGGGCTTCCAGCCTCTGGTCCTTGCCCTTCAGCATTTCCAAATCTGCCCTCTCCACTCAGGTGATTCCAGCTGGAATCAGTTGGCCCTCTCTCATTTATCCCACTTCTTTCCTCTGCTTGAGTTTGACTCCAATAGCCCCCAAAACAGGATTTGCACCAAAGCTGCTACACTGAATTTAGATCTCCACATGCCCCTGTGTTGTTTTTTGTTTTTTGTTTTTTTTCATTGCATTAACTAAGTATACACCTTGCAGTCACCTGGGCGGTTTGCAGGGAAATGATGTCTCCTCCACCCTCCCCTCCACTGGGCTTCAGTCAGGGGCTTCTCCGGGCATTTTCAAAGCACCCAAAAGTTGGGCCACCAATAAAATGGCATAGTGGGTTCTCTTTAACCGAAAAAGCATGGTGGGGAGGTGGTTACTGAACTCCTTTGCAAGTTTTCTCAAAATGACAGGGAGTTTGGCTCACTGTGCCTTCTCTTGGAAGAATGTCACCTCCTGTCTTCTGAAAGACTAGCATAGAATGACCCTGTTCCAGCAAAAAATGAACCAAGCCGACACTGACCCAGCATATCCAGGAGTATGCCAGCCCTCTGAGACTCACTGAATCGCGGGCTGTATTATGTCCCAAACCCACCTGGACAAGGTGTGAGATTGTTTAGTCTAAATGCATCAGAGCCATCGGAACGAGGTTCCCAAAAGATGGCAGTGTGGCATGTGGGTCGACCCACACCCACCACCACTGTGTGAGCCTCTACAAACACAAGCATTGGGGTGTGAGAACTAATGACGGCTGACATCTGATGCCTACAATATACCCACTAAGCTTGTCTTTTCTAAAGTCATCTCTTCACAGATGCTCAAAGCATATGTAGCATCTCGCAGACAATCTGGGAATAGTTGCTAAACCACTGGAGTGACTGATCTCCTGTAACTCTATCTCTAGGTGATAACTACGAGGCCCACACAACAGAAGGAGGGGCTGAGGCCCAAAGCGATTAAACCAGATGCCCACAGTACCGCAGCAAGGGATGCTACACAGTTGGCTTTTGACCCAAGAAATGTGACTCCAGGGTCTGTGTTGTAACCGCTGCAGATAGTGCCTGCCTAAAATAGGCCTCCAGACTCCCTGTCCATCTGACATTACATTATGTATTTGGTTTTTGCCTATCTCCGCACATTGAACGGTAAACTCCACGGCAGAAAGGGGCCTTCACTCCTGCAGCATCTCCCAGCACCTACAGCAGCAAGAAGCATGAGAAACACCCAAAAACTATTTACAGGCTGTTTTGAAGAACTTACTAAACTCTTATGCAAGACCTTTGGTGTGAAACGAAGGGAGGAAAGAAATGCATACAACAGGGACAAACAATGGAGTTTCTGCTGTCAGGACCACACAGAGGGATCGGGATATTTCTAGGCACTAAATCAGAATTGGAAAGGACCCTTCCAGCAGGCCTGCCTAGGTCCAAGAGGCTGAGGCTCAGAGAGGTTAAGGTCTTTGTCCCAAGGTTACATGGTCAGCAAGTGGGAAAGCCAGGGCTGGGTGCAGAATGCCAGACTCCTAACCTCTGCTTTCCTGCCTGCCCACCCCCACTGCACCCCACCGAGCAGCTGGCACCTCCCAGCAAGCATCAGGGCTGGGAGCCTAGGACAAGGGCCTGGTAGGAGGATAGGTCACAGACACCTTCCCGCCAGAGTTGGGGTTGTTCAGACACATTTAAATTCGATTTTAAACAAGAGAGACAGAACAAAACAAACAAACAGAAAAAAACACCTTCGTGAAAAGAGACAAAATCTAGACAGAAAAGTCCATTTTAGAATCTGTCTCCGATCTCTGTAAAATATTGCCTGTCACCAGAATATTTGAGTCCAGTCCTCAGGGGAGATTCACTCTGGCTGCTATTCCAGGCTTTACTTAACAGAGACTGCCCCCTGATTGTCACAAGGAGAGTGCAGGGAGCCTGCTTGGGAAAGAAGCCAACCTGATAGAAGGACCCTTTGTGGCTTATTTGCCAGATCCCAAACTTTAAACCTGCTATCCCTGTGAACGTCAACCAAACCCAATTCCCTTGCTGTTCCCGCCTGGAACATTGCCCACACCCGTTTCCCAAGCCTTTGAAAAATATGTACAAGAGGGGGAGAATCAGGTTCATTTTCCTCTCTAAAGGAAGAGAGCCACTTTCCTCTGGGTATGTCAACTCAGTAAATAGAGTCACTGCCTCCTAATAGAAGTGTGATTATTGACAACATGTCCCCATTTAGAACATGTGGTTGAGAAAGCATTTCCGTAAGGGTTCCCGGTGGGGAGGGGTGCGGTGTGTGTGTGTCTGTGTGTGTGTGTGTGTGAAGGGATGGTGGTGGTTATTCACTTCCTAATTGAGACACCTGTCAAGTTCATAGAAGATGAAAAATCATCATCAAAGACCACCCCCACCACTACCCAAATGAATTCCTGCAAATGTGCTGAAATTAACATGCAGCTCTTCAGGAAAGTGCTTTGTATGAAATAGATGATGACATTATTATTTACAACACAGGCACTTTTAGTATCTAAGGAAGAATCTCGTTGGCTCTAGGCTTCATTATGTTAGTCTGCAGCACAATTTGCCAGGAACCTGCAACCATACTCCCCAGGTATTAAGGGGAAGGAGCGATGTTACAAAGGACGTTTACTCACCAGGACTCGGAGCCCATGTCAGTCTATATGCAACTCCACAAATTAGACTCTCTGTGTCGTGGTCCTCACCGGAAGGCATTGATTCTTAATAGTCCTCATCGGGTGACTGTTAGGGTTTCAAAAAGGTTTCTTAGCAACTGTTAGCCTTGCGAAAAAAGAAAAGAGATGGCACACAAGCTGTTGGTTGGAAACCTTAAGAGCTGCCTGGGGGCTGGGGGAGATCAAAACTGGACTCCCAAATGCAGAGGGCAAGGAGAGACCAAAGGAGGAGGCAGACGTCTCCAGATGGGTGCATGGTGGGGGTGATAAGCAAGGGAACTTACAAGGCCTGCCCTGGGCCCTGCAAGGCAAGTGGATCTCTCCACCTGCCTGCCAGAATCTTACAAGTTTATATTACACACAACCCGCAATAGGGGTCAGTAGTATATCGTCCAGATGGTCTCAGCAGCACTTTGCTCTCTCAGGGCTGCATCCTTGAAGCAGACTCCTCGTGCCAGAACAGTGTTTGGAATATACATTGCAAGGACAGGGGAGGGGGTGATGAGCCTCCGATTGCCCACTGCCAGCCCAGGGGTCAACTGAAGGTCATGTCCCCTGGATGACTTTCTCCAACAGAAGCCAAAATGTGGCCAGCACCTTGCCGTGCTGGGGCAACACGCTGGTTTGATACATTTTATTCTCTTGTTCTGAAAAGAGAAAGGAAACTACAAGACAAGTGAAGTGGGTCTCAATTTTGGCTCCCCCAGACTACAAGTAGTAGGTGAGGTGATTTTTGGTGGTACCCAAACATGTTTTGTAAATAATTTTATATTTATGTTAA
Organism: Puma concolor; assembly: GCF_028749965.1. Lineage (NCBI taxonomy): Eukaryota > Metazoa > Chordata > Mammalia > Carnivora > Felidae > Puma > Puma concolor. The sequence continues at coordinate 53,933 of NW_028240141.1, read as the reverse complement.
TATGTGTCAGAAAAAATTAATGACACATCAAACACTTGGCTTCAGGAGAAAAACATTTAAGGTGCACATCAATTTAAAGTCCATTTAAGAAGAAGAATAAATACATTATAGTATTTATTAATAAAGTAAAAATGCAGAAAATAAGATGAAGTGTCTTGTGTTTAGGAAACGTGGGTTTTGGTATGAGGACAGGGTTTCTCAGTTTCAATGCTATCGACATTTTATTTTTTTTTTAATGTTTATGTATTTATTTTTGAGTGTGAGACAGAGTGTGAGCAGAGCAGGGACAGAGAGAGAGAGAGAGAGAGAGAGAGAGGAAGACACGGAATCTGAAGCAGACTCCAGCCTCTGAGCTGTCAGCCCTGACCCAGATGAGTGGCTCAAACTCGCGGACCGTGAGAACATGACCTGAGCCAAAGTCAGTAGCTTAACTGGCTGAGCCACCCAGGTGCCCCAATGCTATTGACATTTTGGAGTGGATCATCATTCTGTGATGGGGGGAGCTGATGTGGGGGGCTGTCCTGTGCATCGTAGAAGGTTCAGCGGCATCTCTGGACTCTACCCACTAGATGCCAGTAGCACCTCCCAGTTGCCACAACCAAACACAGGTGATGAGCAGACATTGCAAACAATTGAGAACCGCCCCATGTTTAAATCCTAGTTCTTTCTGTATGAGGTTTATGACCTCAAATGAGTCGCTTAACCTCTCTAAGCCTCAGTTTCCCCACCTATAAGATGTGGATATGAATGGGTCTTTCCCGAGACACCTGGGTGACTCTTTCGGTTAAGCCTCTCTGACTCTTGATTTTAGCTCAGATCATGATCTCATGGTTGGTGAGTTCAAGCCCCATGTTGGGCTCCACGCTGACACCAAGGAGCCTGCTTGGAATTCATTCTCTCCCTCTGCCCCTCCCCCATGCGTTGCTTGCTCTCTCTGTCTCTCTCAATAAATAAATAGATGAATAAATAAATAAATAAATAAATAAATAAATAAATAAATACTTTAAAAAAAGAATGGTGCTTTCCCCAGGAATCTTACAAACACTCCATATCTTGCATAGAGTGCTTAGCACAGTGAAATGGAACTTTGGCAGTGCTTAGTAAACAGTCATTCTTACGACAGGAAACCTGAAGGAGCCTAGCAGGTGGCAGGCACTGGGCTGAGTCCTGGGGAGACAGAAGGCTGAGACAACATCCTTGCTCTCCAGGATCTCAGATCTCCAGGACAAGATAGAATATAGAGGCAGGGCAAGCTTCCTGGGCATGCAGTCTGGACAGCCTTACAGCAACCCATGTTCAGGAGGGTCCCGTGCTTCGCCTGCTGCTCTGCCATTGTCGTGAAACTCTTAAATGATTTCTGAACACGGGGCCTCACCAATTCTGCAGCCAGTCCTCTATGTAGGGGATGCAACTCTGGCAAAATGAGAGGTCAAGCATTTGGGAACTTACAGGGCGATGTTTCACTCCGCCTACACAGGCACAGGCGTCTCTTAAAGTGTTGACATCCAATCAGTCCTAGCTTACATGTATGTAAGCATTCTCAGCAATGTAGCAAGAAGAAGTATTTTTTAAGTAGGCTTTAGGCCTAGTGTGGAGTCCAATGCTGGTCTTGAACTCACAACCCTGAGATCAAGACCTGAGCTGAGATCAAGTTGAACCAACGGAGCCACCCAGGCACCCCACAGCAGGAAGAATTTTGGTAGATTCTCTTTAAAAATAGTTCTCGTGGTGCCTGGGTGATTCAGTCGGTTAAGTATCCAACTCCTGATCTCGGCTCAGGGTATGATCTCATAATTCCTGAGATCAAGCCCCACGTGGGGCTCTGAGCTGACAGTGTGGAGCCTGCTTGGGATTCTCTCTTTCCCTATCTTTCTGACCCCCCACCAAAATAAATAAATAAACTAAACAAAAATCCCAGGTAGTTGTCAAATGTCAGTCCCAAGAACAATACTGAAGTTTTCCATAGTTAAGTTTCCACTGGTCCATAGAAAGTTGAGAAAAATTATGGTTGATGAAATAGATATTCTATAAGCAACTCTTTTAAAGGTTGTATACTCTATTTGTGTAACAATCACACAAACTATGTTAGTCGTGTGTGTGTGTGTGTGTGTGTGTGTGTGTGTGTGTAAATATTTCTTACCAGGGTAAAATGGTAAACTTATCATGCCTAATTTTTGGTCATTTTACTATAGACGAATCCCAGAGTCTGGGATGACTAATGTAAGAACCTCACAGTAGGGTTTGTTCACAAGAAAAGTGGTAGTTTGAGGCAATTCTCTGAATAATTTAAGTCCCTCCAACTGTGCTGTGAAACCAAAATAGGTTTTAGGGTCATGCATTTTCCAGCTAGCTACATTGGCTAAAATGATGAGGTATATCCCCAGGAATTAGGTACAGCTGGATGCAAAGTACACAACTCCCCGGACCCACGTCTCTCTGCTCCAACAAATGCCTATAAATACAGATTGTATCAGAGAGTTTTTTCCATGTAACAAATCATCCCAACATTTAGTGGCTTAAAATAATAACTGCTTATTTAACTAACAGTTCCGTAGATTGGCAACTTAGGTTGGCCTCAACTGGATGGTTCCTCTGGTCTTGGTTGGACTCACTCATGCATTTGCTGCTAAACTGCCAGGTCACCAGGGTGCTGGTTGGTCTGGGACAGCCTTCTCTGTCCCATGAGATTTCTCATAAGCCATTAGGCTAGCCAAGGCTTTTTCACATGACGCCTGGGCAGGGTTCCTAGTCACTAAAATAAAGCACATGAGACTTATTGAGACCCAGGGTCAGCACAGGCACGTCATCACTGTGCCACATTCTGTTGGCACAAAACAAGATACAAAGGCAGTTTATATTCAAGGAGAATATGGAAGAGTGGCAAGGTTGCATTGCAAAGGGACATGCGTGTGGTGCCTGGGTGGCTCAGTCAGTTAAGCATCCGACTTTTGATGTCAGCTTGGGGTATGATCTCACAGTTTGTGAGTTCGAGCCCTGTGTCAGGCTCCGTGCTGACAGCGGGGAGCCTGCTTGGGATTCTGTCTCTCCCTCTCTCTGTTTGTTGACCACTTGCTCTCTCGCTTTCTCTCTCTCTCTGAAAATAAACAAGAAAAAGAGGAAGGAAGGAAGGAAGGAAGGAAGGAAGGAAGGAAGGAAGGAAGGAAGGAAGGAAAAGGGACATGCATGCAGAATGTGTGAATCACTGTAGCTATATATTTTTTTTTTTTTGTATGTGTATCGACCGTCTTAGTCCATTTAGGCTGCTGTAATAATATGTGATATACTGGGTGGTTTGTAAATAGTAGAAATCTATTTCTCACAATTCTGGAAGCTGGCAAGATCAAGACACAAGCATGGACACATTCTGGTGACAGCCTCTTCCTGGTTCATAGCTGGCACCTTTTCACTGTGTCCTCACATGGCGGAAGGGGTGATGGAGCTCTGTGGGGGCTCTTTTATAAGAAGGGTGATTCCATTCATGATGACACCGCCCAAATGACCTAGCCATCTCCCACAGGTCCTTCCTTCTAATATCATCACATTGGTCTTTAGGATTTCCTGATGGGAATTTTTAGAGAACACAAACGTTTATTTAAAAAGATTTTTTAAAATATTTTTCTTTATTTTTGAGACAGAGAGAGACAGAGCATGAGCAGAGGAGGGGCAGAGAGAGAGGGAGACACAGAATCCGAAGCAGGCTCCAGGCTCTGAGCTGTGAGCACAGAGCCCGACGCAGGGCTTGAACTCACAGACTTGCTTGAACTCACAGACCGTGAGATCATGACCTGAGCTGAAGTCCGAGGCTTAACCGACTGAGCCACCCAGGCACCCCTGAGAGGACACAAACATTTAGAGGATAGCTTCAACCTACCCAACAGTTCAAATGGCATTACTACCAACCACGGTAGAATGAAAATCCCCCTATCACCAAGACTGCCTCACCGACAGTATTCCAGGACAAACTTATACACACGTTTGTACTGTCTGCAAAGAAGCAACAGTCACATAAAGTTACACAAGTTGTACTTTCACCTCCATAATCAGAACAACCCCTGTACATTGGAAAGTTTGGTACCCAAACAGCCAGCCATGTGTCCAAACCAGTACACCGGGAGGTCCTTGGTGCCTCCCTTTGTTTCAACTTCCGTATCCTGTCAGTCACCAAGTTCTGTCAAGTCTCCCTCCTGAACACACATCAGCTCCTTCCTTGCTGTCATCCCCGTTCCTCCTGTTTCACTTCAGCCCTCATCATCTCTCATGGTGACGATGACACTTCTCCCTAATTTTGCCTACCCCTCCCCCCATGTCCTCATCCTGAATCCAGTTGTCTTTCATTCACTTAACAAGCCTTTATTGAATGCTCACATCGTGCCAAGCACTCTGCTGGTGGTGGCAGATACAACAGGAAATAAGAGAGCCCCTAGTTTGGTAAAGGCAAGAAGCAAAAAAGACTTAATTTATTCGTCAGGGCAGGTCATGTGCTGTACTGCATAACCACAAAATCTCAGTGGCTTAACCCAGTAAATGGTGATTTAGGAATTCAGGTCTCTCCCATCATGTAGTTCCACCATCACAAAATCCTTTACTTTGAGCCATGTGGGAGCCATGCAGAGGCCATATGGAGCCATAGAGGAAAGAGCAGAAGGATGGAGTGAGGTAGTTTATGGCCATACCTGGGAAGTGGCATACATCATTCCCACCATATTCCATTGGCTGAACTCGGTCACATGGTCCCAACTTAAGCACAAAGGACTCTGGGAAATGTAGTGTTCCTACATGCTCAGAGTAGGAAAGAGAGCTGGTGAGTGTATAACCAGTCCTTTCCTCCATGGATGATTGTCATGCATGTAACTGGGAAGTATGGCATCCTAAGGGAACCAGGGGCGGGTCTAATGTATTTACTACATCCTTGGATTCAGGAAGGCAGGGTGGTGGGCTAAATAATGGCCCCCAAAGATATCCAAGTCCTAATCCCTGGAACCTCAAACCTAGTACCTGGCAGAAAGGACTTTGTACATGTGATTAAGTTAAGGATCTTGAGACAGAGAAATTGCTCTGGATTATCCAAGGGGGCCCTATCTGTAATCATGAGTGTTCTTCTAACAGGTAGATGGAGGGAGATTTGACCAGGGAAGAGAAAAGGGAGATGGGATGACAGAAGCAGAGATTGGAGTGATGTGCTCTGAAGGTGGAGGAAGGGTCCACAAGCCCCACAAGCTAAAAAGCTGGGAAAGGCAAGGAAGAGAATTATCTCTTGGAACCGCCAGAAGGAATCAGCCTGCCGACACCTTGATTTTAGGCTGTTAAGGCTCAATTTGAACCTCTGGCCTCTGCAAGTATAAGAGAATAAAGTTTTCTTGCTTTAAAATACTGAATTAGTGATTTGTGACAACAAGGGGAAACTAATACAAGCAGTTATGCCTACACTAAGTTCCAGATAAGGATCACGCGTTAGTGAGCTAGGCAAAAAGACTGGAAGACAGGGCCAAAAGTGGAAGTTAAGGCTGAAGGGTAGCAAGGTCCAGATCCAACAGGATTTGCGAGGGAGGAGAGGGAGGGGAGGAGGGCAGTGAATTTAAGCGCGAGAGCACCAGAAAGCCATTGGAGCAGGAGTGACCTGACCAAGATCTGCATTTTTAAAAAGCACGATAACCCCACCTGCTCTGTGGAGAGCACATCAGGGGAACCAGTGCTGGTGGCAGAAGACAGTCATTTATTTGCTTTATCCCAGGAGAAAAGGAGAGAGACAATATTCCAGGGTCCTGGCAATATGTAGTGGAATCAACGGGACTTGGTGATGGCCTGCCTCTGATAAGAGACATCCACTCCATCAGCAACATCAGCTGCACCAACTCTGATGGTCGATGGTACCTGCAGAGGACATAACCTGCTTAGCCACCTATCCGGAATTGTGAGAATATCTATTGTGTGAGAAGTCTAAAGGAACAGGCAAGGTGCCTGTGAAGACCAGGTGCTATCCATTGGATGCCTTCTTCCAAATCCTGTATTGCCAACACCATCATGTCCTTTGTAATTTGAGTAAAATAGTTAGAGCACCATCCCCATATACAGGGAAACCCAGCATTAACCTTCATCACCACCCACGCCACGATCAAGGCATTTCTATTTCTCCAGATCACTTCTGACTCTGATTTCCTGTTGCTGCTTGTACAGCTACCCAAACGATGGGTGAGCTGAGGCTGAAATCCAACCTACACTGTCCTGGCCGAAGCATGTACTCTTGGTGTATACAGAAACTGATTTGATGCTTGGCATGGCCAGAACTTGGAGCTTTTGAGGAGAAAAGACTGGAAATAAAGGTCAAGTAGGGGGTCAGCTTAAAGTGTACCAATGCCTTGCTAAGGGGCTCGAGACTGCTTCTTATAATGATGGTACCTTGTCCAACAATGTAAAACAAAGACAGACACAACCATTCATATTTGCATCTTATGCAGATCATGTTGCCAGCAAATCTGGTCCTCATCACCCTTCTGGGACCAAGAAAAAGCCAACCAGTCTGAGCTGAGACTGTCTATACCGAGTCCTGTTGGGAATCCCATTGGCCTCCATGCACAGACAGGATTAAACAGTGCTAGGAAAAGAAAGGGAAAATGGATCTGACTCAAGAGAGAAGCAGAAACAAACAAAAAGAAACTTAACTACCTGGTTGATGGCTTTCTGGATCCTGAGATTTGGGGGTTCTGTGTGCTACTCCTGGATCTTCCAATAAAGTCCTCCTAACTTCCTCCCGTTTTTGCCCAAATTAACGCAAGTTGATTCCTCTTATAATTCTGACCTGGATATTGTGTGTCCACTTTCTGTCTTCAGGCCTTCGTCCCATCACCACCAAATGTGACATTTTGTGTCTCTCCTTCCTGATGCCATGAGTTGGCCAGATGGAGAGGAGGAGGAGAGGTCAGGGGAAGGCAGGGGCGGGGAGAAGAGAGAAAGGTGTCATTGCATACATACTCAAAGATATAGAAAAGTGTTCATTATGGCATTGTCTGTAATAGCAAAGGACTGAAAACCACCTCCATCGGTGAGAGAACTGATAGTCTCCCAGAGAGATCTCTCCATCGGTGAGGTACTGGCTAAATAACTCACAGTACTTCCATACTGGAATACCATACAGCAGTTGAAAAGAATGAGCAGTGAAAAAAAGTTCTAGGGGTGCCTAGGTGGCTCAGTCAGTTGAGCATCTGACTCTTGATATCAGCTCATGTTGTAATCTTGCCATTCGGGGATCGAGACCTGTGTAGGGGCTGAGCTGACAGCTCACAGACTGCTTGGGATTCTCTTTCCCTCTCTCTCTGCCCTCCCCCCACCTCTCTCTCAAAATAAATCAATAAAATAAACTAGAGAACTCAGTTTAGGCATTCCTGTCTTACTTACATATTTAGTAAATAAATATGTTTATATTCTAAACATGGTATAAATTATAATAAATCATTATTCATATTATTACACATCTAAATGTATTTTATAAAAATATATAATAAATATGCTGTCCTTTATTTATTAAAATATGTAAATATATAAGTATATTTATTATATGAATGTATTTATATCAATAACACAAATATTAAACGTAGAAGTAAATTTATATTGATCATATACATAATATACACATATTATATATAATACATACAGTGTGTATATATATATCAAATGAACTTCAAGGAAGATACAATTGTTTTTAAAAAGCAAGGCAGAGGGGCGCCTGGGTGGCGCAGTCGGTTAAGCGTCCGACTTCAGCCAGGTCACGATCTCGTGGTCCGTGAGTTCGAGCCCCGTGTCAGGCTCTGGGCTGATGGCTCAGAGCCTGGAGCCTGTTTCCGATTCTGTGTCTCTCTCTTTCTGCCCCTCCCCCGTTCATGCTCTGTCTCTCTCTGTCCCAAAAATAAAAATAAACGTTGGAAAAAAAAAAAAAAAAGCAAGGCAGAGAAAGAAACACACTTACTTTTAAATTTTTTAATGTTTATTTAGTTTTGAGACAGAGAATGAGTGGGGGAGGGACAGAGAGAGGGAGACACAGAATCTGAAGCAGGCTCCCATGGAAGGAAGGAAGGATTGGACACCCTGGGAAAGAGTTGGAGGAGTTCTGCAGGCCTCGTGAGGCCCCAAAGGGCAGATCCCTCACTCACCTGTGCTGGTGCAGGCTGGGGCCGGGAAGCAGCAGCAGCAGCATCCAGAGGCAGCAGGGGCAGCAGATCCCTGGGATGGTGGATGGAGCAGTGAGCCATGGTCTTGCAAGCAAGGGGAATCACCACGCTGGGCTGCCCTCGGCCCTTGCCCCCTGCCCCAGCCACCTCACTGTCTCTTGCCCCGGCATCACCCTCCAGCAGGGCATGGGCAAGCCAGGCAGGGATGGGCACCTGGGGCCACAGGAGTGTCCCCCATGACCTCTGTGTCCTAGTTATTGAACGGGCATAAGGAGTCACCCAGGGCCCTTGGAACCAGGAGGGAGAATCTAGCCCTGGAATCTTTTCTGATGGGGCTTGGGAAGAATTCTGGAGGGACGGCATTTAGTGCCAGTTCATTCACAGGATAAAAGCACAACACAAGGTCACCATGGCTGCTGATGCCAGTGTTTTCTTACTCAGGCCCCATTTCAGCCCTTACCCAGGGATTTGGAGGACTTAGATACACAAGAACTTAAAATACAAGACTCTCAATAAATTTGGTATAAAAGGAATTTACTTCAACATAATTAAGGCCATATATGGCAAGCCCGCAGCAAATATCACATTCAGTAGTCAAAGCTGAAAGCTTTTGCTGTAAGATCCAGAGCAAGACAAGGGTGACAAGGGTGTCCACTCTCTCCACTTCTATTCAACGTAGTCTTGGAAGTCCTACCACACCAGTCAGGCAAGAAACAGAAATAAAAAGCTTCCAAATCAGGAAGGAAGATGTAAAATCACCCATTTGCAAATAACATGATCTTAGTATATAGAGAAAACCCAAAGCCTCCACCAAAAAAGAAAGAAAGAAACAAACAAACAAACATAGCACATGCCGTTACTACATTTGCCAAGTCACTGTATTTTAAGGGCAAATCCTGGCAATAGCCAATCCATCCATTCCAAAGCTCCACAGTAACCGTACTTAATCTGCTGTATGTACTGCACAGTCAGTTGCTAGGGCTTATACCCAGGGTAGGGAGGGATCAGCCTCGTGATTGTCAGGGGTGTGTCCGTGTCTTATGGCCTTGAAGGAGAGGGAGACCAGCAGCTTTAGGAACTTCACCTGATTGTGCATGCCATACGTGTAGGCAGGGGGAAGCAGCACTGTCAGGCATGAGGAGATAGACTGGGGCAGAATATGCCATACTAGGACCCCCATGTCCTTCCCTCTTTCGATGGGGTGTGCTCCATTCCAGGTATACTGCATTTCCATAGGTCTGACTTTCAGCAGAACAACAGGATCCCAGTAGAGATCGAGTAGATCCCTCTCCCCCAGGGGTACAAAGTAACTCACTTATCCTAGGGGGCATCCCATGGCAAATTCCAGTAGACAACACCTTTTGGTGTTCTCAGCAGCATAGCATAGGAATCCACAGTGAGAGTTGGGGCCATAGCGGTCTCCCTAGACTTCTATACCTTTATAGTGTTGGGTGCCTTAGCAGGGGGCCCCAGTCTGACATATGGGGCATATGTTTGATCATTCAAATGCATTAAAGCCTGTGACAGCACATTAGTACACCGGGACAAGGTCGTTTTCCCTGTTAATAATTTAATCTGCTGCTTTAACATTCCATTTCTCCTTTCTACCAACCAGTGCTTTCTGAGCCAGGACATGGAAAACAGGGAGGATCACCTCAGGCTCTTGCAGGTGAGCCAGATGTCCTGATGCCATATCCTGATACCAAGGGCTTAGTTATGATCATCTGCCCTTTGGCTTCCCAGTGTCTAAATTCGAGGCTAATCTCTTTAGAACAGCCCACCTGTCAGTGCAAAGGATTGATGGCTAGAACTCATGAGTGATCACCAGTGAAACCCCTCTGAGTTCAGCCCAGTGGCTGCTTAGCTTGTTCCTGTTTCCATCCAGATGGTGTCAGCATTGGGTTGAATAGCACCTTGAGTTGCTCTGCGTGGGTTTCTCCAACTAGACCTGTCTGTATATTAGGCATCAGAGGGAATTTCCCCCATTTCCTCTAGAGGCCACAGAGGCCACAACACGAAGAAGAGTGGGGGCATTTGAAGGATCTACATATTCTATAGGACCCAGTAGCACCCACATTTCTGGAGACAGTGGGCTGTACACGGAAAATTATAAAACTTTGATGAAAATTAAAACAGAAACAAATGAAAAGATATCCTATGTTTATGGATCAGAAGAATTAATATCATTGAAATGTCCATATTACCTAAAGTCATCTGTAGGTCCATGCAATCTCTACCAAGATTCCAATGGCATTTTCACAGAAGTAGAAAAAAAAAACCCCTAAGATTTCTATGGAACCACAAAAGATTCCAAATAGCCAAAGCAATCTGAGGAAGTATATAAAGCTAGAGGCATCATATTTCCGGATTGAAATTGTATTGCAAAGTTGCAGCAATCAAAATATTCTGGTACTGGCATAAAAAAAAAAAAAAAAAGACACATAGGCCAAGAGAATAAAGAGCCCAAAAATAAACCCATGCATATGTGGTCAATTAATTTATAACATAGAAGGGGCGCCTGGGTGGCGCAGTCGGTTAAGCGTCCGACTTCAGCCAGGTCACGATCTCGCGGTCCGTGAGTTCGAGCCCCGCGTCGGGCTCTGGGCTGATGGCTCAGAGCCTGGAGCCTGTTTCCGATTCTGTGTCTCCCTCTCTCTCTGCCCCTCCCCCATTCATGCTCTGTCTCTCTCTGTCCCAAAAATAAAATAAAAAAAAAAAACGTTGAATTTATAACATAGAAGGCAAGACTATACAATGGGTAAAGGACAGTCTCTTCCATAAATGGTGCTGGAAAAACTGGGTAGCTACATGCAGAAGAATGAAATTAAACTCTTATTTTATACTAGTCACAAAAATTAACTCAACATACTTAAATGTACACAAAACTGTAAAACTCCAAGAAGAGAACGAACAGGAAAATCCCCTAAATATTGGTCTTGACAACAGTTTTTGGATGTGACACCAAAAGCACAAGCAATAAAAAATAAATAAACAAGTGGAACTACATGAAACTCAGAAGCATCTCACAGCAAGGGAAATCATGAACAAAATCAAATGTGAACCTACAGAACGAGAGAAAATATTTGCAAATCATATATCCGATAAGGGGTCAATATCCAAAATATTTAAAGAACTCATATCACTCAATAGCAGAACCCACAAATAATCCAATTTAAAAATGGGCAAAGAACTTAAATAGACATTCTCCCAAAGATTTTCCCAAAGATTTTCCCAAAGACACACAATGGCGTACAGATACATGAAGGGGCTCCACGTCACTAACATCAGGAAAGTGCAAATCAAAATCATAATGAGATATTGTCTCACACCTGTTAGGATTCTTATCATAAAAAAGACAAGAGATAACAAGTGTTGGTGAGAATGTACAGAAAAGGGAACCTTTGTGCACTGCTGGTAAGAATATAAATTAGTATGCCCACGATGGCAAACAGTATGGAGGATCCTCCAAATATTGAAAATAGAACTACGAGGGCACTTGGCTGACTCAGTCGGTGGAGCATCCAACTCTTCATCTCAGGGTCATGAGTTTGAGTTCCACGCTGGGTGTAGAGATGGCATAAACTAACTAACTAACTAACTAACTAACTAACTAACTAAGTAACTAACTAATTTAAAGAAAATAGAACTACCATATGATCCAGGAAACCCACTCTGGATGTACAACGAAATCTGTTTATTCTCTTGGGAAACAAAGCCACTACCGCCAAGGGATATCCGCCCCTACATGTTCATTGCAGCCATATTCAAAATAGCCAAGACATGGAAACAACCAAAGTATCCACTGACAGATGAATGGATAAAGAAGATGTGTGTGTGTGTGTGTGTGTGTGTGTGTGTGTGTGTGTGTGTGTGATTTATATACATACATATGATATGTCATATGATATCATATGATATATATGATATCATAGTATCATATGATAGTATTTCAATATATATATGACATATCATATGGATATATGTCATATGAATGATCATATACATATTGAAATATTATCAGCCATAACAAAAGAAATCCTTCCATATGTGGCAACATGGATGGAACTTGAGAGCATTATGCTACGTGAAATAAGTCAGAGAAAGACAAATCTTGTATAATACCACTTACTTATGAATCTAAAAATGTCAAATTCACTCATAGAAACCAAGAGCAAATTGGTGATTGCCAAGGGCTAGGGATGGAAAGATGGTGGTCAAAGTGCACAAACCTTCAAGTAGAAGATGAGGAAGTTCTGGGGATTGTGCAGCATGGTGACAATGGTTAACAATACGAGAATTGCTACAAGAGTATTTTTACCACCCCTCATCCCACATACACAAGCAGGTAACAATGTGAGGTCTTGATTGTGTTGACCAAACGTACTATGGTAATTATTTCACAATATATATATGTACCAAATCATCACATTGTACAACTTGAACTCACATAATGTTATTTGTCAATTATATCTCAATAAAGCAAGAAAAAAAAATCAGGTCAAGCATTTCCTTCCTTTAGAGCCTTTCTGGGACCCTTTTCTGATCCTGTGAGAGTTGACTCAGTTCTTCTGTTCCAACCATACTATGAAATAGGTTCTAATAATAACACTAATCAGATTTTATTACATTTATTTACCTATATGCCTATCACCCACTAAGATTATAAGCTCTGTGAGGACAGGGACTATTTTATTCATCTTGACACCTTTTGTGACTAAAATACAGCTTGACGTAATTAGATTATAAATGGGAAATGAATAAATACACTCTGATTCTCCAATAAAAATTCAAACTGGAAAAAAATTGATGTGGGAAATTTGGCTCAAACTTCTCCAGCATGCTTTAAAAATTCTATTTGAGGAGCGCCTGGGTGGCTCAGTCGGTTAGGCATCCGACTTGGGCTTGGGTCATGATCTCGCAGTTCGTGGACCAAACCCTGCGTAGGGCTCTGTACTGACAGCTCAGAGCCTGGAGTCTGCTTAAGATTCTGTGTCTCCCCCTCTCTCTCTGCCCCTCCCCTGCTTATGCTCTGTCTCTCAAAAATAAATAAACATTAAAAAAATTAAAAATTCTATTTGAGCTGACAACAAGGTATAACTTCTTTAAGTTATCCTGACGTCACTATGCCTACATACGTAATACCCTTAAAGTCTGAGGCATTGAACACAATAAAAAAAAAATCTGTTTATTCTCTTGGGAAAAATAAGTCTTTACACAAATGACTGATGTTTTACATGGGAATTACTCCTCACTTGTCAGGAATTTTCTATTTGATAGAGTGCTTGTTAAAAACTCAGATTCCTAAAGCCCATGCCAAACCAGCCCTATTGGATCTGAGTTTCTGAGCAGGTACAACGTTTGCAAGGTTCCCATATGTTTGCTGATGTTTGACCATGGCTTCTCTACCCCTGGTTTATTGTCACAGTCCCAGATTCTACTCCTGGGGGCTGGGGTTATTTTCCCTTCTTTCCTGACAGTTCTTAAACCTGGAGATTTTCCTCCCTGATGCAAAACTAAGAGCCCAAATATACATGACTTTCTAACCCAAAATCTTATTATTGCAAAGCACATTTTTGCTTTGAAAGTTACTTCAACGTGAGAGATAACCCAAACATTCACTGGTTTATCTGATTAAGACTCTAAGCCCTTCTGATTACATCACACCTGTCCTCTTCCCTTTGCACTAGCAGCATTCAATTTGCTTCAGGGCACAGGGCTTTGGGCTTGAATCTATTCAAACGTAACAACAGAACTGCAGAAAATATACATATATGTCATTATGCGGTCATCAGTATCAGTAAGTGAATCAATATAAGATTTTGTGGTAGGAACTTATATGCAGGTACCTATTGGACATATGTGGTAGAATTTTTCTGATCAATCAAAGCAATACTATCGTGATATTTTCAGTAAACTGATAACAATGAAGAGGTTAATTAACAATTAGTGATCCTCAGAGATGCCAGTTTACCAAGATATTATTCTATTCTCTTAGCAATGGAGCTATAAAGCCTTCCAAATCCAACAGTAGGTTATGTTACAATTTCACTGTTGTTCTCATGGAGCTTTTCCAACAATCTATGAGGTTTTCTGAAGGTGTTAGAATTACATCCATTTGAACACCAGAAAGTATATGGGTTTCTGTTTATATCTATCATGAGACAAATGTTCAAATCATAGCTTTTTCTGAGATTAGTGACACAAATGCAAAATAATCCATACCCAATGGAGCCTAAGAGAGAGAAGTCCTTACATTCTTTTCTTATCAGAGAAGTAGGCTTTGCTTTGAGGGGGGCTGGGTGTTTTTATCAGCCTTTTCACTAATTTTACTAGGAAACAAATGCATAGTTTACTTCCACATATCAATTCACAAAGCTGTAGAACAAAAGAGCCACAAGGGACTTAAGAAGTCAACCTCCTTGTTCAAGGTCAGTGGCAAAAATGGGACTATGACCAGATCTGCTTTTTCTACTGTTCCATAAGTTCAGTTCAGTTGTTTTCACATATGTATATTAGATACCAACTTTGTATAAAGGAAACATCTTCTGAAGCATAATGTTTGCAAAGAACAATTGCGCCAAAATATCTGCCATAAATCCCTCCTTCGATATGACACCGTCTCTCGATACAGTTTTTGTTAAAACAAAATGTATACCCTGTAGCAATAACATAATCTGAAAAGAGAAATTCTTTGTCCACTCATGACTCATTCATTAGCCCAGTCAATTATCAAGGATATAGTAAGAGTCTTACCATGTCAGGCACAACTAAGTTTAAGGGTAAGTAGATCCATAGAGATGGTTCTTACCCTTGAGGAATTTATTGGCTAGTGGGGAGACACAGAGATATCAACTAATGACTAACAGCATTATGATCAAGGCAAGGAAATGTTGAAACAGCCGTTTGACTTTTAGCCCGAAGGAAGTCAATTAGATAATATTTGTGAGGGATTTGGAAGTACACCTGGTCATCTTTCTTTAAGGTTTGAGTGTAATTAATGGGATGCTACCTCTGCTATGCTTGGAGTTACCAACCATCAGGTACTGTAACAGAACATTCACTCATTCGGAATCTCCCAAATTCTCTTCTCTTTCATACATCAAAACAGAAGTGGGTTTCAGTTTTTCCCTAACCCAGTTTGCTAAGTGGACATTTAAAACCTGGCATCGGCAGGCTGTGTTGGAAGCATGGTAGTGGGGGTTCAGAAGTTCTCTCAAGGAGTAAGGCAGCATCTATTCACAGCCATAAAGATTCTGAGGATGGAAGAACACACTCCCCAGCATTATGCTCAGAGAAGGGGCCAGGACTCTGAGGATCGATGCTCTGTCATTCCCTCACCTATGCATAGTCCTAAGGCATAAGGCAGCCCCAGAGTGGTGAGGTCAAGTCAGGTGATTACAGAGTGCCTGTCACCTCAAGGGTTAGTCATTATGGAGTTCAGGCTGTGAGAGGAAACTTTTTTAGGACTCATGGCAAGAACTGAACAGAAGACTGCAGGGTGCTGTGCTCCTGCAGAGGAGACTTTGCCCAAAGGCCCTATGAGGATGGCTATAGGGTTCAGTTGCGATGATGTCTTGCCCTAATGGGCCCAGTTTTCAAGGCTTCCCTGAGTCAGGTTTTCAGTTCACCTGCCCAGTTGCTTACAGGAGAGCTAGCTGGCTGGGTTAGGACTAGTTCCAGGGTTTGCCACATCATAGAAACAGAGCACTCTCTTTGCTTCTTGCTACAATTCAGAACAATTTCTGATCCATGTCTCATCATGACAATAAGAGTTGTCACCTTCTCCCACACCGTAATGTACCAGAAATGAAATCATAACTCAACCTTTCTTCCTGCAATATCCACAGTCTCCTTTATGCAAATTTATCCAATCCTTTCTGAGAACACTCAGATGCCATCACTAAGAGGAACTGGCTGGCTTCCAGAAGTCAAATGAAAGTCTCTATTCACCTTCTCTGCAGACCTCCTAAACACAACTTCTATCTGTAAGCAGCATAACACAGTGGTTGAAAGCACAGCCTTTAGAGCCACATTCCTTGAGGTTAAAATATCCTGGCTCCCCCACGTACTACCTGTGTAAATTTAAATGTCCTGTGTCAACTCATCTGTAAAATAGATGTTACAATAGCTCCTACTTCATGGGGTTGTTATGGTGCCTATAAAATAGATAAAGCATTTAGATCAGAGTAAGTATAGTATAATATAACAGCTTATGATTATTATTCTTATTTTAGTAACAGCGACTAGAAGCTGTTTTCATAAGGGAGGAAAATCTCTCTGACAGGGTGCTGTATTACAAAAAGATTAAAAATTGCAAAACAAGCAACATTCAGGCCATTCCGGAGAAAAGAGTTCATATAAAGATACGAAGGTATTCAATCTTTGAACATGAGATCATGACCTGAGCTGAAGTCAGACGCCTAAAGGACTGAGCCACCCAGACACCCTGGATTTATATTTACTATGGGAAGAGGACTATGGAATGAGAAGGTTGTAAGAGGATCACGATTTTGGTTTTGAATATAATGTGTCAGAGACGTTTGTTAGACATACAAGCAAGGGCATCAAGTGGAGAAATAGGAGATGGGAGTCCAGGGGGAGGTCTGGGCTGGTGATTTAAATTTGAGGATCATCAGGGGAAAAGGTATTTAGGAGAGTGATAACAGCGAAAAGAAGAGATGTAAGGATGGAGACGTGGAGCCTCCAATATTTAGGGTTTGGGGACACAACAGGAACCAGCAAAGAAAACACTGAGGAAGAAGAGACTTGACCGGTGTGGCATATTGCAAGCCAAGTGGTGAAGTTGTACCAAGGAGAGTGTTTTAGTCAGTTCTGATTAATATAATAGAATATCACACGTGGGTGGCTTATACACAATACAAATGTATTTCTCAAAGTTCTGGAGTCTAGAAGTCCAAGATCAAGGAGCATCATGGTCAGGTTCTGGTGACAGCTCTCTTCTGGGGTGCAGGTTTCTTTTTGTATTCTCATGTGGCAGAAGCAGAGAAAGGAGGCAGGCTCGCTCATGACTCATTACAAGGGCACTAATCCCGTCCCTAAGGACATCATCCTCATGACTGCATCTAAAACTACTTCCCGAACGTCCCACCTCCTAACATCATCATACAGGGGAGTAGAGTTTTAACATATATTTAGGGTAGGACATAAACATTCAGTCCCTAACAGTGAACATCTGCATGGATCTAAATATTATTGATAGGTCAAGTAAGATGAAGACTAAGAATAAAGAAAGAAGTCTAGTATTGCCCAAGGGACTTAGCAATATGGAGGTCTTCGGTGACCTTGAAAAAACAATCTTCTAGAGGTCATGGATGAGAGAAACTGGAAAAAATGCAGGTATCTCCGGTTTTGGCAGAAATGGGGAACAGAAACATAAAACGGTATCTATCAATGACCAATGGGATCAGGAGAGGAATATTTTTCTTAGGGGAAAAGCAATAACATGCTTATATGCTTTGGGGGATGATGCACTCAAGAGTGGGAAATTGACATGCCAAGGAGGTGAGAGTTGCCAACATTCTAAGTAAGGGGGAAGGAATTGAATGTAGTGAATCTAATGGGATCTAATGTAAGGCTGGAGGGGCTGTCCTTGGGCAGGAGCATGAACAATTCCTCTCTAGGAGCAGCAAGATATATCTCATAACTAATTCTGCTTTTTCAGTGGAATAGAGAACAAAGGAATCAGCTGAGATGAATGATCAAGACTGATGTATTAGAGGGGCGCCTGGGTGGCTCAGTCTGTTAACCATCCAACTTCAGCTCAGGTCATGATCTCACAGTCCATGGGTCTGAGTCCTGTGTTGGGCTCTGTGCTGACAGCTCAGAGCCTGGAGCCTGCTTCAAATTCAGTGTCTTGCTCTCTCTCTGCCCCCTCTCCTGCTTTCTCTATCTCTCTCTGTCTCTCTCTCTGTCTCTCTCTCTCTGTCTCTGTCTGTCTCTCTCTCTTTCTCTCTCTCTCTCAAAAATAATGAATAAACACTAAAAATTTTTTTAAACAAGACTGATGTGTTAGAGATTGGAGGAGTGAAGAAAAGCTATGGAACAGTCATGTAGGTGAGTGGACCAGAGAAACGCAGTTGGATGGCAGAGTGGCACCAACACCTGTTTAATATTAGCACCTAGGAATTTCAATGAGACCAAGCAGCTGGAAAAGGTGGAGATGGAAGAGGCGAGAGTGAAGAGTTGGAGGGTTTGGTAAACAGTATAAAAACCAGATTAAGGACTTTACAGTCCAACCTACAAGATAAAAGGAAGCTAATCTTGCTTGTCAGGCAGGGCAATGGCATAATTTAATGGGGCGTGCCAGAGAGAATATTCTGGTCGACAAAAACATAATGGGCTAAATGTTTTTAGTGGAGATATGGGCTTTGTGGTATCTAAAACTCCTTCTTATAACCAATATGTGTGTGTATGTGTGCATATATACAAATATATATATACATATATATACATACATACCGTTTGCTCTAGAAAACTAACCTAGTAGGCGATGTTCCAAGATGGCTGAACAGCATGGAAGTTTTTTGTGTGTGTCTCGAATCCATGAAATACAGCCAGATCAACACGAAACCATCCTGTATACCTAGAAACCTTATTTGAGGATTAACACAACGATCTGCACAACCTGAACCACAGAACTCAGCAGGTACACAGCGCAGAGAGGTGAACGGGGAAGAGAGAAGCTGCAAAGGGCTGGGAGCCATTTTTGCTTGCAGAGAGGACGGAGATGGGGGGGAGGGAATATGGGAAAAGCAGCCCTCTCAAAAGCAGCCGGAGCAAAAGTGGAAAAGTGGACACAGTCGCAGGGGGAAAGGAGAAAGGAGAGGGTTTAAATTCCATTAAGACTCTATAAACAGGGGGAGTGCAGAGTCTGAAACTCCACAGCTCAATACCTGGAGGTGCTCTGGTGGGAAGGGTGAATCACTCTGGGGTCCCGGAGGTCCTCGGGCCACCCAGGGAGGAGCGGTTCCACTGCTGGAAGGAAATTTGGTAGAGGCTGGATGGCCGCCTGGTCCCAGCAGACCCCAGTGAACAACCACAGTCACTGGTGCTGGAACAGGGTCATTGAGGGTGAAGTCTGATGCCAGATGTGGGTTGTGATTTTCCATAATCCCCGAAATGCTGCTCCTACAGAATTGTGTGAAGTTTTTCTGTGGCACCCAGCTGCAGTCTCTGGGCATCAGCAGCAGCATGGTCCTGGGTGTGGCTGGCACCCGGCCATCGCTTAGTGAGACCCTCCCCCAGAGGATCCGAGCAGGTCAAAGCCACAGTCCCTCAGAATTGAGAGGTCGGGAAACAAACACAGCCACATCTGAGGTAAAACTCAAGAGGGAGGTGGCGCCTGGCAACTTGACCACCTGGTCATGGACTGTGGTAACGCGGGGAATGGACAGAAACCAGAGACAAAAGATCGGTGTGTGATTGCTGGTCGGGGAGAGCACAGAGGTCCAATACTAGAGACTGCGTAGCTGGGTGATGCCATTTTCACCATTCCCGTGCCTGTGCATACACACCTACAAGCGCCACAACATTCAACCCCAGTAAGCTAAGCAGTGCCATCTAGTGGAGAACAGAGCCGTTACACTAAGCCCTGCCCGACTGGACCAAACTCACTCTTCAGGAACACCACAAATCTCTCTGCCTGCTTAGTTTGTGGACTACAAAGTGCTTCATAGTTTGACTTCTAGGGGAAAGCGACGTAATTTCAATCGTATTTCAGTTTGTTCGCGGGTCCATCTATGCAGTTTTCTTTTTTTATTTCTTTTTGTTTCTTGAATAAAGAAAGAGAAAATTTTATTTCTATTGCCAATTTTTATTAAAGATATTTTTCTTTATTTTTTTGCCGTATTTTGTACTTTTTTGGTAATTTTTTCAAATTCTATTTTACTTCCGTCATTTCATTTTATTCTATTTCATTGTATTCATTTTCTCAAATTTCCAAACGTTTTCCTTTTTTCCCTGCTTTTTATCTGATCAAGCTCCTTTCAATAGCCAGACCAAAACACACCAGGATCTGGCATCATTTATCTGATATGTGTGTTGTTTTCCTTTTTTTGGTTTTAGTTGTTTTACCTTAGTAATTCCTTTTCTTCCTTAAAATTGATGAAACAGGAATTCACCTCAAAAGAAACAGCAGGAACAAATGACAGTCAGGGACATAATCAACACAGATACAAGCAAGATGTCTGAACCAGAGTTCAGAATCACGATAATAAGAATACTAGCTGGGGTTGAAAATAGGTTAGAATCCTTGTCTGCGGAGATAAAAGAAGTCAAAGCTAGTCAGGATGAAATAAAAAATGCTATAACTGAGCTGCAATCTTAAATGGATGCCACGGAGGCAAGGATGGATAAGGCAGAGCAGGAAATCAGCGATAGAGAGGACAAACTTATGGAGAATACTGAAGCAGAAAAAAGAGGGAGATTAAGGCAAAAGAGCACAATTTAAGAATTAGAGAAATCAGTGACTCATTAAAAGGAACAACATCAGAATCATGGTGGTCCCAGGAGATGAAGAGAGAGAAAAGAGGTAGAAGGGTTCTGTGAGCAAATCATAGCAGATAACTAACCTGGGGAAAGACACAGACATCAAAATCCAGGAAGCACAGAGGACTCCCATGAGATTCAACAGAAACTGACCATCAACAAGGCATATCATAGTCAAATTCAGAAAATACTCAGGCAAGACAAGAATCATGAAAGCAGCAAGGGAAACAAAGTCCTTAATCTACAAGGGAAGGCAGAACAGGTTTGCAGCAGACCTATCCACAGAAATTTGGCAGGCCAGAAAGGAGTGGCAAGATACATTTGATGTGCTGAATCAGAAAAGTATGTAGCCAAGAATTCCTTATCCAGCACGGCTGTCATTCAAAATAGAAGGAGAGGTTAAAAGTTTCCCAAACAAAACTTAAAGGAGTTCGTGACACTAAACGAGCCCTCAAGAAATTTTCATGAGGACTCTCTGAGGGGAGAAAAGACAAATAAAAGAAAAAGAAAAAAGACCAAAAGCAACAAAGCTGGAAAGCACCAGAAAACACCACCAGAAAGTCCAACTCTACGAGAAACATAATGGCAATAAACTCATATCTTTCAGCACTCACTCTAAACATCAATGGACTAAATGCTCCAATCAAAAGACGTAGGGTAATTGAATGGAAAAGAAAACAAGATCCATCTATATGCTGATTACAAGAGACCCACATTAGACCTAAAGACAAACCTTTCAGATTGAAAGTAAGGGGATGGAGAATCATCTAACATGCTAATGGTCACCAAAAGAAAGCTGGAGTAGCCATACTCATATCAGAAAATCTAGACTTTAAAATAAAGACTGTAACAAAAGATTAATAAAGGCATTATATCATAATGAAGGGGGTCTATCCACCAAGAAGGCTGAACAATTGTAAACTTCTATGCTCCAAATGTGAGAGCACCCAAATATATAAATCACTTAATCACAAATATACAGAAACTCATTGATAACAATATCATAATAGTAGGAGATTTCAACAGATTACTTATAGCAATGGAAATATCATTGAAACAGAAAATCAACAAGGAAACAATGGCTTTGAATGACACACTGGACCCAAGGGACTCAACAGATATATTCAGAACATTTCATCCTAAAGCAGCAGAATATACTTTCTTCTCAAGTGTACATGGAATGTTTTGCAGAATAGATCACACACTGGGACACAAATCATCCCTCAACAAGTATAAAAAGATCGAGTTTATACCATGCATGTTTTCAGACCATAACGCTATGAAACTCAAAATCAAGCACAACAAAAAAATTGGAAAGATAACAAGTACTCGGAGACTAAAGAACCTCCTACTAAAGAATGAATTGGCTAATCAAGAAGTTAAAGAGGAAATGAAAAAGTACATGGAAGCCAATGAAAATGATAACACCACAGCCAAAACCTCTGCAAAGCAGCAAAAGTAGTCATAGGAGAAAACATATATAGCGATGCAGGTCTTCCTAAAGAAGGAAAAAGGTCTCAGATACACAACCTAACCTTACAGCTTAAAGAGCTGGAAAAAGAACAGCAAAGAAAACCCCAAACCAGCAGAAGACAACAAATGATAAAGATTAGAGCAAAAATCAATGCTATTGAATCCAAAACACACACACACACACACACACACACACACACACACACACAAACTAAAAACAAAAAAAGAGTAGATCAATGAAACCAGAAGCAATTCTTTGAAATAATTAACAAAATTGATAAACCACTAGCCAGTTGGATCAAAAAGAAAAAGGAAAGGACCCAAGTAAATAAAATCAAGAATGAAAGACCAACCAACACAGCAAAAATAAAACAATAATAAGAGAATATTATGAGCAATTATACACCTATAAAATAGGCAATCTGGACGAAATGGACAAATGCTTAGAAATTTATAAACTACCAAGACTGACATAGGAAGAAATAGAAAATTTGAACAGACCCATAACCAGTCACAAAATCAATTTAGTAATAAAAAATCTCCCAAAAACCAAGAGCCCAGGGCCAAATGGCTTCCCAGGGGGAATTCTACCAAACATTTAAGGAAGACTTAACACCTATTCTCTTGAAGGTCTCCCAAAATATAGAAATGGAAGGAAAACTTCCAAACTCTTTCTATGAGGCCAGCATTACCTTGATTCCATAACCAAACAGAGACCCCACTAAAGAGGAGAAGTATAGACCAATTTCCCTGATGAACATGGACACAAAAATCTTCCACAAGATATTAGCCAACCACATCCAACAATACATTGAAAAACCTATTCACCACGACCAAATGGGATTTATACCTGGGATGCAGGGCTGGTTCAATATCCACAAAACAATGGTCTGATGTGATTCATCACATCAATAAAAGAAAGGAAAAGAACTACACGTTCCTCTCAATAGATGCAGAAAAAGCATTTGACAAATACAGCATCCTTTCTTGATAAAAACCCTCAAGAAAGTAGGGATAGGAGGATCATACCTCGAGATCATAAAAGCTATATATGAAAGCCCCAACGCTAATATCATCCTCAATGGGGAAAAACTGACAGATTTCCCCCTAAGGTCAGGAACAAGACAGGGATGTCCACTCTCGCCATTGTTATTCAACATAGTATTGGAAGTCTTAGCCTTAGCAATCAGACAACACAAAGAAATAAAAGGCATCCAAATTGGCCAGGAGGAGGTCAAACTTTCATTCTTCACAGATGGCATGAAACCCTATATGGAAAACCCAAAAGATTGCACTAAAAAACTGCTAGAACTGATCCATGAATTCAGCAAAGTGGCAGGATATAAAATCAGTGCACAGAAATCAGTTGCATTCCTACACACCAACAGTGAAGCAACAAAAAGAGGAATCACAGAATTGATCCCACTTACCATAAAACCATAACCATAAACCCCAAAAACCATAAAATACCTGGGAATAAATCTAACCAGAGGTGAAAATCTATGCACTGAAAACTATGGAAAGCTTATGAAAGAAATTGAAGATGACACCCACAAAAAAGAAAAATATTCCATGCTCCTGGAGAGGAAGAACAAATATTGTTAAAATGTCAATAGTACCCAAAGCAGTCTATATATTCAATGCAATACCTATCAAAATAACACCAGCATTCTTCACAGAGCTGGAACAAACAATCCTACAATGTGTATGGAACCAAAAAGACCCCGAATAGCCAAAGTAATCTTGAAAAAGAAAACTAAAGCAGGAGGCATCACAATCCCAGACTTCAAGCTGTATTACAAAGCTGTAATCATCAAGACAGTAAGGTACTGGCACAAGAACAGACACTCAGGTCAATGGAACAGAATAGACAACCCAAAAATGGACCCACAAAGTATGGCCAACTAACCATTGACAAAGCAGGAAAGAATATCCAATGGAATAAAGACAGTCTCCTCAGCAAGTGGTGCTGGGAAAACTGGACAGCGACATGCACAAGAATGAGCCCGGACCACTTGCTCACACCATACACAAAAAGACACTCAAAATGGATGAAAGATCTAAATGTAAGATAGGAAGCCATCAAAATCCTCAAGGAGAAAGCAGGCAAAAACCTCTTTGACGTTGGCCTCAGCAACCGCTTACTCAACACGTCTCCGGAGGCAAGGGAAACAAAAGCAAAAATGAACTCCTGGGACCTCATCAAAATAAAAAGCTTCTGCACAGCGAAGGAAACAATCAGCAAAACTAAAAGGCAACCGATGGAATGGGAGAAGATATTTGCAAACGACATATTAGATAAAGGATTACTATCCAAAATCTACAAAGAACTTCTCAAACTCAACACCCAAAAAAACAAATAATCCAGTGAAGAAATGGGCAAAGACCTGAATAGACACTTCTCTAGGAAAGACATCCAGATGGCCAACCGACACATGAAAAAATGCTCAACATCACTCATCATCAGGGAAATACAAATTAAAACCACAATGAGATACCCCTTACACCTGTCAGAATGGCTAACGTTAACAACTCAGGCAACAACAGATGTTGGCGACAGTGTGGAGAAAGAGGAACTCTTTTGCACTGCTGGTGGGAATGCAAACTGGTGCAGTCACTCTGGAAAATAGTATGGAGGTTCCTCAAAAAATTAAAAAGAGAACTACCCTACAACCCAGAAAGTGCAGTACTAGGTATTTATCCAAGGGATACAGGTATGCTGTTTCGAAGGGGCACGTGCACCCCAATGTTTATAGCAGCACTATCAACAATAACTAAAGTATGGAAAAAGCCCAAATGTCCATCGATGGAAGAATGGATAAAGAAGATATGGTATGTGTGTATATGTATGTATGTATGTGTTTATGTATGCATACACACACACACACACACACACACACACACACACACAGAGTGGAGTATTACTCAGCAATCAAAAAGAATGAAATCATGCCATTTGCAACTATGTGGATGGAACTAGAAGGTATTATGCTAAGGGAAATTAGTCAGAGAAAGACAAATATCATAGGACTTCACTCATATGAGGACTTTAAGATACAAACCAGATGAACATAAGGGAAGGGAAGCAAAAATAATAAAAAACAGGGAGGGGGACAAAAACATAAGAAACTCTTAAATGTGGAAAACAGAGGGTTACTGGAGGGACTGTGGGAGGGATGGTGTGCTAAATGGGTAAGGGGCATTAGGAAATCTACTCCTGAAGAAATCATTGTTGCACATTATGCTAACTAACTTGGATGTAAATTTAAAAAAAAATTAAGTAAAAATTAAAAAAAACTAACCAAGTAAATAAAAGATTTCCCAACAGAACATTGTTGAAAACTCCCAGTCATGAGTTCCCACTAAGCTTTGTAACTAAGTGGCTTTCTTAATTTCCCTAGTGTCTCATAAATACGGACCAGGTGCTCTGACACAAATATGCTCTTGCCCTGCTTCAAGGTTAGCAGAAAGAAAATATCCTCCTATGACTTAGCTTGTTAAAAGGAGAGAAAAGAGGAAAGAAAAGTCATTTGAGATAAACCAACTATTTTGCATGATGGAAAATCTGCATGATTACTTTGGGCATAATGTATTGCATTTGTTTCTGGCTGACTTTGCCTAAATTAGTGAAGCTTTTTAAATGACCAAATTTTGAACATTTCACACATACACACACACACACACACACACACACACACACACACACACACACAGCATGAAACAAAAGTGAATAGAATATAACATAAATGCAGTAAGGACATAAAAGATTAGTTTTCCTGTAAAACGTAAAATAACTGCTTTGAGAACAGTTTTCCATTTGATAACTTCACAAGCAAATTTATGTTGACTTCTAATTTATTAACCATTTTTAGAAATACTATTTTCAATGGTAACTCTAAATGCAAGTGTGATTATGGTTCAGAAAGAGGGAAACATCGTTTCTCTTTAAATTAGTCATGCCGAAAACTGAAAGGATATCAAGTTTGCAAAAGACAGTTCCAACAGACAACATTGTTGATATCTGAACCATCATTTCAGTGAAAGTACAGCCAGTGAGGCTGTATCCTTGACTCAAAATCACATACCATTTGCGGAGGGAACCCCAGAAACTCTCCTCCAACATGATGATTGTCATCCAGGAGCTGTAATTTTTTTTTTTTTTTTTTTTTTTTACTGATGAAATGGAATGTTCAAACTATCTTTATCATGACTCCAGGATCTGGCTTTTTAAGTCCAACTCAGTTCTAAAATGGCCTTAATTCATTTGCCTCGGGTTACTTATCTTAATCCTGAATACCCAAATAAAAGAGACTTCAAATTAATTCTTTGATCACTGAAGAAAATAGGTCTACAACAATGATATATACCAAATCTTACTAGCTAAGATAGTATGCCTATCTCTTCCAAGTTACTGCAAGACTGATGCTTTCATTCAGCTTAATGGTCAACCTGATACATGATAGGTTCCTAGGGAAACCACAGTAATTTATGCTTGGGGATTCAGGCTATTTCTTTGTTTTAATCAGTGGTCATGATAAGTATGTTACTGTCTACAGGTTTATTCTAGACCTATTTTCTATGTTTTAGTTTATATTTGAGAGACAGAGAGAGACAGAGACAGAGACAGAGCATGAGCAGGGCAGGGGCAGAGAAAGGGAGGCACAGAATCTGAAGCAGGCTCCAGGCTCCAGGCTCCCAGCTGTCAGCACAGGGCCTGACATGGGGCTCGAAGTCATGAGCAGTGAAATCATGATCTGAGCCTAAGTCAGATGCTTAACAAGCTGAGCCACCCAGATGCCCCTAGACCTATTTTAAATTCGCAAAGTAATATCAGACTCCAAAAGTATTGATTACTATCTAAGCCTTTAGCTCATTCACAAAGTGCATTTACTTTGAACAACACTTATTTCAATACGATGCTCTAGTTTTCTATTTTTAGGAGCTACACAGACATAGAAGCAGAGAACCAAGAGCTTCCTCATACACGACTTAAGAACCATCTCTACACCCCTGATGCCAATTGAAAACAACCATCACATGGCCACTTGACCAACATCCATAAGCTCAGGGCAATGGTTTGGAAATGCCAAATAAAACCGGAGCTCAACAGGTGGAAGGCGTCACACCATGACCTATAGTATTTCCATCTGCATGTCCAAATGACAACTATTATCAGCTGCTTTCCTGTCAATTTAATGATTGCGCAACTCACATGAATGCAGGTACAACATACTGTTTAAAGCAAAGCTCACCCTAAAATATAAAATCGATGGTGAAAAATCCTAAGTTCTATTTTAAACCATCAGCTGCACCCAAAGAGAGAACGATACTCTCCTAACTATAAATAACTTTCAAAGTCTCTGATGGTTTTTTACCAATACAGCTCAGGCATGTTATCAAGAACACATGGTAAACTCTTATAACAAAGGCAATGACCTTTTACTCTATATTTTAGGATAAAATAACAGCTCTTGCCTTGACATTATGAATTCATTGTATAATTCTAACCTCTTACAAAGGAAACAAACTCTCTTAGTATTCTTAGTGGCTAAATTTTGCCAAGGGAAGAATACATTTAGATAATCATTAAAGGTAAGAGAAATTGCAGCAGTAGAAAACAAAAAAAAGGGGTACTTAATCCCATTTCTTGAAATGTGACACCAGCTTTACAGGTACCATTGCTTATAATATATGAGGCTGAAGTATGGCTTTTCCCCATTCATCTTGGGGACAGTGTGGTAGATGAAAGAAAGTGGGCTTTGGAGCCCATGAGAATGAAATTATCAAAACGACAGGACTTACTAGTACTGTGGTCTCAGAAACATGACCTACTCTCTTTTGAGCCTCAGACTGTAGATTTTCGAAATGAGAGTAATCACACTTACCTCACCTAGAGGTTATGATGTGCACGCTAAGGATGTAATTCCAGTGCCAGCCAGAAACTTGGAGTATAGAGGTAGAGGGTAGATGCAAGCCTATACAAGTAAATAAACAGAGTTACAACTTGGACTAAGGGCAAACTGGGATTAGCACTGGGTGAGCAAATAATGGGGACAAGGGCATACAGAAAAAAAAACTCATGTGAGTAGTGACTAGGTATACAGACAGAAACCTGTTATGGAATGGATTTGCCCCCCAAATCCATACGTTGAAGTCCTAACTACCCATGGGACTGTACTTGGCTACCAGATCTTGAAAGGTAAAGTGAAGGTTGAATGAGCTCATTTGGGGGGAGGGACCCTAATCTGATAACTGGTGTCCTATAAGAAGAGAGTGGGCACCTACACACACAGAAGGAAGGCCACGTGAAGACAGTGGGAAGGAGGTTGTCCACCAGTCACGGAGAGAGGAGACCTGCCCTGCCCACACCTTGATCTAAAGTGTGAGAAAATAAATAAATCAACTTCTGTTGCTTAAGCCACCCAGTCTGTGGTACTTTGAGATGGCAGGCCCAGCAAACTAATAGAAAATCCCAACACTTACTCAGTGAATGGTGTTTGAGCCTTTGTAGGAGTTAGGCACTGTTCTAGGGCCCTAAGGAAACAGCCCTAAACAAAGCTGGTTTGGTCTTCCGATCCCATGGAGCCGACATTCTGGCAGGGACTGCAGCAGGCGACAGCCAGCAAGCAAGTAAGAAAAACAGATGATGCCAAGGGCCGGAAAGAAAAAGAATGCAGGGAAGGTGGATCGGGTGTTCGGGTCGGAGAAGGAGCAGTTTTCCGTTTTGGATAGAGAGCCAGCAGAGACCCCACTGAGCAGGTGACGTCAGAGCAAAGATATGACAGAAATAAGGGAGTAGGTCATGTGGGCATGTGGGAGAACATTCCGGACAGAGAGAGGCAAAGCAAGCGCAAAGACCTGAAGCAGGAGTGTGTGTGTGTGCCCTCCATGCTCAGGGAGCAGGGAGGGGGCCAGTGTGGCCGCAGCCCAGTAAACAAGGGGAGGGGAAGAGGAGATGCCTACAGGGAGGTAGCAGAGGCTGGGGAGGGTAGCACCTGTGTGGTGCGCAATTGGAGTCAGGCGTCTGGAGACATGAAGAGCTGGGGGCAGAGCATAAAGACTCGAAGGCCCCGGCTGCTGGTAGATAGAAGCCTGAGGCTGGCTGAGATCACCCCAGAGGAAGGACGGGCAGAAAGTGGATGGGAGGGGGGAAGAAGATGAGGACAGACCAACACAGACACTGGTGAGCAGCGGCCCGGGCGGTGGGAGGGGGGAGGAAGGAAGTTTTAAAGAAAGGGAGCAATTCTGTGTGTCTGTAAAATGGTGCCACGGAGCCCGCGAACTGGAGGTTGAGACTTCAGCGTGAGCCTCAGCGACGTGTCGATCATTCATGAGAGGAAAACTAGGGACAAGTGGGAGAGGAAGCCCTCTCAGACTCAGCTGATGGACGGAAGGTCTGCAGGCGCCGACACGTGCAATGCTAGGATGCAGGAAGGCAAGACAGGTGGTGGTGGATGGGAAGTGATTGCTCCCCGTACGCCGGGAGAAACAGCCGCAGGTGCACAGGATGGCCTGGTCCCGAAGAGACCCCCCCCCCGCCCCCCCGCCCAGTGTGCAGGGGAGAGTGAAGCGGTGCAGGAGCCGCGTTAGCGAGATGGCTTCCTCCCTTAGGAACACGGCCCAACTGTGGCAACGGGGCGCCAGCCAGAGCCGTGGGGACAGATGTAGCCAAGGTGGGCGGCTGGGAGGTTTGCTGGGACTGTGTGTGATTGGGAAACACGGTGAAGAGGCCCTACGTTCCCTCTGCCTGTAGAACGGGACCACGGCCGGGATTTCCAAAGTGACATGCGTGACAAACAGAGCATCGAGCCCCCCACAGGGACCCCCGTGTTGTCCTCTTACAGCAGACATTCCCACTTCTCTCCTGCCCCCGTCACCTCCGTGATGGCTGGCAATCCCTCATCTGCTCTCCATTTCCACGAAATCGTCGCCTCGAGAATATTATGCAAGTGGAATCGAAAAGCACGTGACCTTTTCAGGATTCACTTTTTCCCCTCTGGGCATAATTCTCCGGGGATTCGGTTCTGCTGCAGTGTCTATCAGCAGTGCATGCCCTGGCACTGCTCACCGGTGAGCACCCCACCGCACGGGGCTAGCATGGTTTGGCTGTCTCCTTGTGGAAGGACACGTTGCACTAGGCTGGACAATGGCCCTCAAAGAAATCAAGTCCTAATACCTGGAATCTAACTCCCATCGATGGGCTCTAGTTAAGGATCTTGAGTCCTGGGTTATCTGAGCCCTAGATGGAATCACGAGCATCCTTAGGCAAAGGGAGACTTGACAAAAGAGGAGGCACTGTGTCCATGGAGACAGACTGGGGTGACGTGGACACAAGCCAAGGGAGGTTGGTGGCCACCAGGAGCTACCAGAGGGAAGGGATACACTGTCCCCTGGAGTCCTGGGGTCTCCAAAGGGACTACAGCACTGGGGACACTTTAGTCTCAGTGAAGCGAATTTTGTGTTCCTGGCCTCCTCCAAAACTGTGAGAGAACACGATTTTGTTCTCATAAGCCACCAAGTTTGTGGTAAAAGAGCAGGTGTGCACACAACAGGTCCCCATTCCCATCTCCCTCGGACTTTGGAGTCTTCCTTCCCTGAGAAAGACAGGGAAGTTCTGGCATTTCAACCTAGTTGACTGCAGGCAGCCATTGTGTCATTATTATGACATTCCCAATTCTCAAGGCCACACATTAAATTGCATTTCCTGTGGGAGGAACCGTGTATCCATGTCTGGCCTATCGTACGTCACCCTCTTTGGTTTAATACTCTTTGGATCCACTCCCATATTCATTCCCCAGTCTCCTACCAGTGCGAAGTGGTAATACCCTGCCACTCCCCTGCATGGGCACCTGATCCTGCGTGGACTTGGCATCCCGTTGTTTTCCAGGAAGTAAACACGGATGGTAGACATGGAGCCTGAACATCACTGCTCTCTGTCACGACAGTATTGTCCTAGGTGAAGCCATTGAAACCTTTTCTCTAGGGGTCCTGGGGGTGGGGTAAGACTTTTTCCCTTGGACGGCGGGGGGGGGGGGGGGGGGGGTTGGGAAGCTGCTTCTCTTGGCAACAAAACACAAGATATTACCCTCATGAGGCCATACGTTTTCTGATATTTCGCCCTTGCTTTCAACCTCTCCTATTTCCTGCGTATACCCAGACACCCAAAACTGACCCCGGACAGTCTCTGTAACTGTTCCCCATGGCCACAGTGAGGACTCCACGTGTGATCCTCCAGCATGCTGTCCTCCATCCCTCCTCACCACCAGTAGTGGTAATGTGAACAAAAGTGAGATCACCTCTTGCCGCCAATGACCAGTATCCACTTCTGCCAACAAGGAAGCTACTTGTATGTCCACCAGGGAGAAGAGCAGTCCAGTCCCAGAGTCCCAGTTCCAGGCCGTTTCCTGCAGTCACTCGCGGTACAAATGACCACTTGTGCAGGACTGCCACAGGAGACGCACACCCAAAAGCAGTGAGTGAAGAGCGCTGCAAGGGGAAGGGAACCTCCACGAGAAGGTGGAGAGGGCAAAGCGGCCGTGCTTAGCAAAGGCATGATGTTTCCACTAAGAAGAAAGTAGCAGAAAAGTGGTTCCTGATCCTGTAAGATTTATCTGGAGATGAGGGTCATGTGGAGAGATGTGACACAGAGGAACACAACTACAGAAGCGCCCTGTTATCCATGGGGATATGTCCGGAGACCCGAGGGGGATCCCTGAAACCACAGACAGTACAAATACTATAGTGGCCATGAAGGAGTGCAGGCGGCTCACCCCTACATGGCCCATGAAGGGTTGCTGTTGGCACACCCCTACATAGCCCGTGAAGGGGGACAGGCAGCTCACCCCTACATAGTCCACGAAGGGAAGCAGGCGGCTCACCCCTATATGGCCCATAAAGGGGCGCAGGCAGCCGGCCCCTGCATGGCCCATGAAGGGGCACACGCGTGATGCCCCTACATGGCTGAAGAAAGGGCACACGCGTGACATATCTATATGGCCGATGAAGGGGCACAGAAGGGGTGCAAGCGTGACACCCCTGCATCGCTGATGTAGGTGTCTCGAGGCTGTCCTAGAAGGGTGAAAAATATGATTGGTGTACTTTAGGCGGCTGTTAGGGATGCGGCGATGAGCATTCCTAGTAGGGCTCAGGCATTGGTATATGATCTTAAGATCTGAATACCAAAAATAGACAACCAACTCCTACGTTATGACCAGGTGAATTTCACAATAGAAGCAATAATGCTGGTATGTGCAACAAGAAATATTTGTCCTTGCATAAGCTTCTATCAGAGCAGATGACTACAGATACTTAACAATAAGATAAAAAATAATCTGTTAAGTCACTATCAAACCAATTGTTGACCCAACACAGATAGGCAATCAAGGAAAGATGAAAAGAAGTAAAAGGAACTCAGCGAACACAAACCCCACCTGTTTACCAATAAAATCGCCTCTAGCACTTCTAGAATTAGAGGCCCTGCCTGCCCAGGGACATTCGTGAAACGGCCATGGTATCCTGATCGTGCAAAGGTAGCATAATCACTTGTTCCCTAAATAGTGACTCATATGCACATATGCATATTATGTCAAGCTGTATTTTAGTCACAAAAGGTGTCAAGATGAATAAAATAGTCCCTGTCCTCAAAGAGCTTATAATCTGTTAGTGGGTGACAGGTGTATAGGTAAATAAATGTAATAAAATGTGGTTAGTGTTATTACTGAACCTATTCCATAGTATGGTTGGAACAGAACAACTGAGTCAACTCTCACGGGATCAGAAAAGGGTCCCAGAAAGGAAGGAGACGCTTGACCTGATTTTTTTTCTTGCTTTATTGAGATATAATTGACAAATAACATTATGTGAGTTCAAGTTGTACAATGTGATGATTTGGTACACATATATATTGTGAAATAATTACCATAGTACGTTTGGTCAACACAATCAAGACCTCACATTGTTACCTGCTTGTGTATGTGGGATGAGGGGTGGTAAAAATACTCTTGTAGCAATTCTCGTATTGTTAACCATTGTCACCATGCTGCACAATCCCCAGAACTTCCTCATCTTCTACTTGAAGGTTTGTGCACTTTGACCACCATCTTTCCATCCCTAGCCCTTGGCAATCACCAATTTGCTCTTGGTTTCTATGAGTGAATTTGACATTTTTAGATTCATAAGTAAGTGGTATTATACAAGATTTGTCTTTCTCTGACTTATTTCACGTAGCATAATGCTCTCAAGTTCCATCCATGTTGCCACATATGGAAGGATTTCTTTTGTTATGGCTGATAATATTTCAATATGTATATGATCATTCATATGACATATATCCATATGATATGTCATATATATATTGAAATACTATCATATGATACTATGATATCATATATATCATATGATATCATATGACATATCATATGTATGTATATAAATCACACACACACACACACACACACACACACACACACACATCTTCTTTATCCATTCATCTGTCAGTGGATACTTTGGTTGTTTCCATGTCTTGGCTATTTTGAATATGGCTGCAATGAACATGTAGGGGCGGATATCCCTTGGCGGTAGTGGCTTTGTTTCCCAAGAGAATAAACAGATTTCGTTGTACATCCAGAGTGGGTTTCCTGGATCATATGGTAGTTCTATTTTCTTTAAATTAGTTAGTTACTTAGTTAGTTAGTTAGTTAGTTAGTTAGTTAGTTAGTTAGTTAGTTAGTTTATGCCATCTCTACACCCAGCGTGGAACTCAAACTCATGACCCTGAGATGAAGAGTTGGATGCTCCACCGACTGAGTCAGCCAAGTGCCCTCGTAGTTCTATTTTCAATATTTGGAGGATCCTCCATACTGTTTGCCATCGTGGGCATACTAATTTATATTCTTACCAGCAGTGCACAAAGGTTCCCTTTTCTGTACATTCTCACCAACACTTGTTATCTCTTGTCTTTTTTATGATAAGATACTAACAGGTGTGAGACAATATCTCATTATGATTTTGATTTGCACTTTCCTGATGTTAGTGACGTGGAGCCCCTTCATGTATCTGTACGCCATTGTGTGTCTTTGGGAAAATCTTTGGGAAAATCTTTGGGAGAATGTCTATTTAAGTTCTTTGCCCATTTTTAAATTGGATTATTTGTGGGTTCTGCTATTGAGTGATATGAGTTCTTTAAATATTTTGGATATTGACCCCTTATCGGATATATGATTTGCAAATATTTTCTCTCGTTCTGTAGGTTCACATTTGATTTTGTTCATGATTTCCCTTGCTGTGAGATGCTTCTGAGTTTCATGTAGTTCCACTTGTTTATTTATTTTTTATTGCTTGTGCTTTTGGTGTCACATCCAAAAACTGTTGTCAAGACCAATATTTAGGGGATTTTCCTGTTCGTTCTCTTCTTGGAGTTTTACAGTTTTGTGTACATTTAAGTATGTTGAGTTAATTTTTGTGACTAGTATAAAATAAGAGTTTAATTTCATTCTTCTGCATGTAGCTACCCAGTTTTTCCAGCACCATTTATGGAAGAGACTGTCCTTTACCCATTGTATAGTCTTGCCTTCTATGTTATAAATTCAACGTTTTTTTTTTTTATTTTATTTTTGGGACAGAGAGAGACAGAGCATGAATGGGGGAGGGGCAGAGAGAGAGGGAGACACAGAATCGGAAACAGGCTCCAGGCTCTGAGCCATCAGCCCAGAGCCCGACGCGGGGCTCGAACTCACGGACCGCGAGATCGTGACCTGGCTGAAGTCGGACGCTTAACCGACTGCGCCACCCAGGCGCCCCTTCTATGTTATAAATTAATTGACCACATATGCATGGGTTTATTTTTGGGCTCTTTATTCTCTTGGCCTATGTGTCTTTTTTTTTTTTTTTTTATGCCAGTACCAGAATATTTTGATTGCTGCAACTTTGCAATACAATTTCAATCCGGAAATATGATGCCTCTAGCTTTATATACTTCCTCAGATTGCTTTGGCTATTTGGAATCTTTTGTGGTTCCATAGAAATCTTAGGGTTTTTTTTTTTCTACTTCTGTGAAAATGCCATTGGAATCTTGGTAGAGATTGCATGGACCTACAGATGACTTTAGGTAATATGGACATTTCAATGATATTAATTCTTCTGATCCATAAACATAGGATATCTTTTCATTTGTTTCTGTTTTAATTTTCATCAAAGTTTTATAATTTTCCGTGTACAGCCCACTGTCTCCAGAAATGTGGGTGCTACTGGGTCCTATAGAATATGTAGATCCTTCAAATGCCCCCACTCTTCTTCGTGTTGTGGCCTCTGTGGCCTCTAGAGGAAATGGGGGAAATTCCCTCTGATGCCTAATATACAGACAGGTCTAGTTGGAGAAACCCACGCAGAGCAACTCAAGGTGCTATTCAACCCAATGCTGACACCATCTGGATGGAAACAGGAACAAGCTAAGCAGCCACTGGGCTGAACTCAGAGGGGTTTCACTGGTGATCACTCATGAGTTCTAGCCATCAATCCTTTGCACTGACAGGTGGGCTGTTCTAAAGAGATTAGCCTCGAATTTAGACACTGGGAAGCCAAAGGGCAGATGATCATAACTAAGCCCTTGGTATCAGGATATGGCATCAGGACATCTGGCTCACCTGCAAGAGCCTGAGGTGATCCTCCCTGTTTTCCATGTCCTGGCTCAGAAAGCACTGGTTGGTAGAAAGGAGAAATGGAATGTTAAAGCAGCAGATTAAATTATTAACAGGGAAAACGACCTTGTCCCGGTGTACTAATGTGCTGTCACAGGCTTTAATGCATTTGAATGATCAAACATATGCCCCATATGTCAGACTGGGGCCCCCTGCTAAGGCACCCAACACTATAAAGGTATAGAAGTCTAGGGAGACCGCTATGGCCCCAACTCTCACTGTGGATTCCTATGCTATGCTGCTGAGAACACCAAAAGGTGTTGTCTACTGGAATTTGCCATGGGATGCCCCCTAGGATAAGTGAGTTACTTTGTACCCCTGGGGGAGAGGGATCTACTCGATCTCTACTGGGATCCTGTTGTTCTGCTGAAAGTCAGACCTATGGAAATGCAGTATACCTGGAATGGAGCACACCCCATCGAAAGAGGGAAGGACATGGGGGTCCTAGTATGGCATATTCTGCCCCAGTCTATCTCCTCATGCCTGACAGTGCTGCTTCCCCCTGCCTACACGTATGGCATGCACAATCAGGTGAAGTTCCTAAAGCTGCTGGTCTCCCTCTCCTTCAAGGCCATAAGACACGGACACACCCCTGACAATCACGAGGCTGATCCCTCCCTACCCTGGGTATAAGCCCTAGCAACTGACTGTGCAGTACATACAGCAGATTAAGTACGGTTACTGTGGAGCTTTGGAATGGATGGATTGGCTATTGCCAGGATTTGCCCTTAAAATACAGTGACTTGGCAAATGTAGTAACGGCATGTGCTATGTTTGTTTGTTTGTTTCTTTCTTTCTTTTTTGGTGGAGGCTTTGGGTTTTCTCTATATACTAAGATCATGTTATTTGCAAATGGGTGATTTTACATCTTCCTTCCTGATTTGGAAGCTTTTTATTTCTGTTTCTTGCCTGACTGGTGTGGTAGGACTTCCAAGACTACGTTGAATAGAAGTGGAGAGAGTGGACACCCTTGTCACCCTTGTCTTGCTCTGGATCTTACAGCAAAAGCTTTCAGCTTTGACTACTGAATGTGATATTTGCTGCGGGCTTGCCATATATGGCCTTAATTATGTTGAAGTAAATTCCTTTTATACCAAATTTATTGAGAGTCTTGTATTTTAAGTTCTTGTGTATCTAAGTCCTCCAAATCCCTGGGTAAGGGCTGAAATGGGGCCTGAGTAAGAAAACACTGGCATCAGCAGCCATGGTGACCTTGTGTTGTGCTTTTATCCTGTGAATGAACTGGCACTAAATGCCGTCCCTCCAGAATTCTTCCCAAGCCCCATCAGAAAAGATTCCAGGGCTAGATTCTCCCTCCTGGTTCCAAGGGCCCTGGGTGACTCCTTATGCCCGTTCAATAACTAGGACACAGAGGTCATGGGGGACACTCCTGTGGCCCCAGGTGCCCATCCCTGCCTGGCTTGCCCATGCCCTGCTGGAGGGTGATGCCGGGGCAAGAGACAGTGAGGTGGCTGGGGCAGGGGGCAAGGGCCGAGGGCAGCCCAGCGTGGTGATTCCCCTTGCTTGCAAGACCATGGCTCACTGCTCCATCCACCATCCCAGGGATCTGCTGCCCCTGCTGCCTCTGGATGCTGCTGCTGCTGCTTCCCGGCCCCAGCCTGCACCAGCACAGGTGAGTGAGGGATCTGCCCTTTGGGGCCTCACGAGGCCTGCAGAACTCCTCCAACTCTTTCCCAGGGTGTCCAATCCTTCCTTCCTTCCATGGGAGCCTGCTTCAGATTCTGTGTCTCCCTCTCTCTGTCCCTCCCCCACTCATTCTCTGTCTCAAAACTAAATAAACATTAAAAAATTTAAAAGTAAGTGTGTTTCTTTCTCTGCCTTGCTTTTTTTTTTTTTTTTCCAACGTTTATTTTTATTTTTGGGACAGAGAGAGACAGAGCATGAACGGGGGAGGGGCAGAAAGAGAGAGACACAGAATCGGAAACAGGCTCCAGGCTCTGAGCCATCAGCCCAGAGCCTGACACGGGGCTCGAACTCACGGACCACGAGATCGTGACCTGGCTGAAGTCGGACGCTTAACCGACTGCGCCACCCAGGCGCCCCTCTGCCTTGCTTTTTAAAAACAATTGTATCTTCCTTGAAGTTCATTTGATATATATATACACACTGTATGTATTATATATAATATGTGTATATTATGTATATGATCAATATAAATTTACTTCTACGTTTAATATTTGTGTTATTGATATAAATACATTCATATAATAAATATACTTATATATTTACATATTTTAATAAATAAAGGACAGCATATTTATTATATATTTTTATAAAATACATTTAGATGTGTAATAATATGAATAATGATTTATTATAATTTATACCATGTTTAGAATATAAACATATTTATTTACTAAATATGTAAGTAAGACAGGAATGCCTAAACTGAGTTCTCTAGTTTATTTTATTGATTTATTTTGAGAGAGAGGTGGGGGGAGGGCAGAGAGAGAGGGAAAGAGAATCCCAAGCAGTCTGTGAGCTGTCAGCTCAGCCCCTACACAGGTCTCGATCCCCGAATGGCAAGATTACAACATGAGCTGATATCAAGAGTCAGATGCTCAACTGACTGAGCCACCTAGGCACCCCTAGAACTTTTTTTCACTGCTCATTCTTTTCAACTGCTGTATGGTATTCCAGTATGGAAGTACTGTGAGTTATTTAGCCAGTACCTCACCGATGGAGAGATCTCTCTGGGAGACTATCAGTTCTCTCACCGATGGAGGTGGTTTTCAGTCCTTTGCTATTACAGACAATGCCATAATGAACACTTTTCTATATCTTTGAGTATGTATGCAATGACACCTTTCTCTCTTCTCCCCGCCCCTGCCTTCCCCTGACCTCTCCTCCTCCTCTCCATCTGGCCAACTCATGGCATCAGGAAGGAGAGACACAAAATGTCACATTTGGTGGTGATGGGACGAAGGCCTGAAGACAGAAAGTGGACACACAATATCCAGGTCAGAATTATAAGAGGAATCAACTTGCGTTAATTTGGGCAAAAACGGGAGGAAGTTAGGAGGACTTTATTGGAAGATCCAGGAGTAGCACACAGAACCCCCAAATCTCAGGATCCAGAAAGCCATCAACCAGGTAGTTAAGTTTCTTTTTGTTTGTTTCTGCTTCTCTCTTGAGTCAGATCCATTTTCCCTTTCTTTTCCTAGCACTGTTTAATCCTGTCTGTGCATGGAGGCCAATGGGATTCCCAACAGGACTCGGTATAGACAGTCTCAGCTCAGACTGGTTGGCTTTTTCTTGGTCCCAGAAGGGTGATGAGGACCAGATTTGCTGGCAACATGATCTGCATAAGATGCAAATATGAATGGTTGTGTCTGTCTTTGTTTTACATTGTTGGACAAGGTACCATCATTATAAGAAGCAGTCTCGAGCCCCTTAGCAAGGCATTGGTACACTTTAAGCTGACCCCCTACTTGACCTTTATTTCCAGTCTTTTCTCCTCAAAAGCTCCAAGTTCTGGCCATGCCAAGCATCAAATCAGTTTCTGTATACACCAAGAGTACATGCTTCGGCCAGGACAGTGTAGGTTGGATTTCAGCCTCAGCTCACCCATCGTTTGGGTAGCTGTACAAGCAGCAACAGGAAATCAGAGTCAGAAGTGATCTGGAGAAATAGAAATGCCTTGATCGTGGCGTGGGTGGTGATGAAGGTTAATGCTGGGTTTCCCTGTATATGGGGATGGTGCTCTAACTATTTTACTCAAATTACAAAGGACATGATGGTGTTGGCAATACAGGATTTGGAAGAAGGCATCCAATGGATAGCACCTGGTCTTCACAGGCACCTTGCCTGTTCCTTTAGACTTCTCACACAATAGATATTCTCACAATTCCGGATAGGTGGCTAAGCAGGTTATGTCCTCTGCAGGTACCATCGACCATCAGAGTTGGTGCAGCTGATGTTGCTGATGGAGTGGATGTCTCTTATCAGAGGCGGGCCATCACCAAGTCCCGTTGATTCCACTACATATTGCCAGGACCCTGGAATATTGTCTCTCTCCTTTTCTCCTGGGATAAAGCAAATAAATGACTGTCTTCTGCCACCAGCACTGGTTCCCCTGATGTGCTCTCCACAGAGCAGGTGGGGTTATCGTGCTTTTTAAAAATGCAGATCTTGGTCAGGTCACTCCTGCTCCAATGGCTTTCTGGTGCTCTCGCGCTTAAATTCACTGCCCTCCTCCCCTCCCTCTCCTCCCTCGCAAATCCTGTTGGATCTGGACCTTGCTACCCTTCAGCCTTAACTTCCACTTTTGGCCCTGTCTTCCAGTCTTTTTGCCTAGCTCACTAACGCGTGATCCTTATCTGGAACTTAGTGTAGGCATAACTGCTTGTATTAGTTTCCCCTTGTTGTCACAAATCACTAATTCAGTATTTTAAAGCAAGAAAACTTTATTCTCTTATACTTGCAGAGGCCAGAGGTTCAAATTGAGCCTTAACAGCCTAAAATCAAGGTGTCGGCAGGCTGATTCCTTCTGGCGGTTCCAAGAGATAATTCTCTTCCTTGCCTTTCCCAGCTTTTTAGCTTGTGGGGCTTGTGGACCCTTCCTCCACCTTCAGAGCACATCACTCCAATCTCTGCTTCTGTCATCCCATCTCCCTTTTCTCTTCCCTGGTCAAATCTCCCTCCATCTACCTGTTAGAAGAACACTCATGATTACAGATAGGGCCCCCTTGGATAATCCAGAGCAATTTCTCTGTCTCAAGATCCTTAACTTAATCACATGTACAAAGTCCTTTCTGCCAGGTACTAGGTTTGAGGTTCCAGGGATTAGGACTTGGATATCTTTGGGGGCCATTATTTAGCCCACCACCCTGCCTTCCTGAATCCAAGGATGTAGTAAATACATTAGACCCGCCCCTGGTTCCCTTAGGATGCCATACTTCCCAGTTACATGCATGACAATCATCCATGGAGGAAAGGACTGGTTATACACTCACCAGCTCTCTTTCCTACTCTGAGCATGTAGGAACACTACATTTCCCAGAGTCCTTTGTGCTTAAGTTGGGACCATGTGACCGAGTTCAGCCAATGGAATATGGTGGGAATGATGTATGCCACTTCCCAGGTATGGCCATAAACTACCTCACTCCATCCTTCTGCTCTTTCCTCTATGGCTCCATATGGCCTCTGCATGGCTCCCACATGGCTCAAAGTAAAGGATTTTGTGATGGTGGAACTACATGATGGGAGAGACCTGAATTCCTAAATCACCATTTACTGGGTTAAGCCACTGAGATTTTGTGGTTATGCAGTACAGCACATGACCTGCCCTGACGAATAAATTAAGTCTTTTTTGCTTCTTGCCTTTACCAAACTAGGGGCTCTCTTATTTCCTGTTGTATCTGCCACCACCAGCAGAGTGCTTGGCACGATGTGAGCATTCAATAAAGGCTTGTTAAGTGAATGAAAGACAACTGGATTCAGGATGAGGACATGGGGGGAGGGGTAGGCAAAATTAGGGAGAAGTGTCATCGTCACCATGAGAGATGATGAGGGCTGAAGTGAAACAGGAGGAACGGGGATGACAGCAAGGAAGGAGCTGATGTGTGTTCAGGAGGGAGACTTGACAGAACTTGGTGACTGACAGGATACGGAAGTTGAAACAAAGGGAGGCACCAAGGACCTCCCGGTGTACTGGTTTGGACACATGGCTGGCTGTTTGGGTACCAAACTTTCCAATGTACAGGGGTTGTTCTGATTATGGAGGTGAAAGTACAACTTGTGTAACTTTATGTGACTGTTGCTTCTTTGCAGACAGTACAAACGTGTGTATAAGTTTGTCCTGGAATACTGTCGGTGAGGCAGTCTTGGTGATAGGGGGATTTTCATTCTACCGTGGTTGGTAGTAATGCCATTTGAACTGTTGGGTAGGTTGAAGCTATCCTCTAAATGTTTGTGTCCTCTCAGGGGTGCCTGGGTGGCTCAGTCGGTTAAGCCTCGGACTTCAGCTCAGGTCATGATCTCACGGTCTGTGAGTTCAAGCAAGTCTGTGAGTTCAAGCCCTGCGTCGGGCTCTGTGCTCACAGCTCAGAGCCTGGAGCCTGCTTCGGATTCTGTGTCTCCCTCTCTCTCTGCCCCTCCTCTGCTCATGCTCTGTCTCTCTCTGTCTCAAAAATAAAGAAAAATATTTTAAAAAATCTTTTTAAATAAACGTTTGTGTTCTCTAAAAATTCCCATCAGGAAATCCTAAAGACCAATGTGATGATATTAGAAGGAAGGACCTGTGGGAGATGGCTAGGTCATTTGGGCGGTGTCATCATGAATGGAATCACCCTTCTTATAAAAGAGCCCCCACAGAGCTCCATCACCCCTTCCGCCATGTGAGGACACAGTGAAAAGGTGCCAGCTATGAACCAGGAAGAGGCTGTCACCAGAATGTGTCCATGCTTGTGTCTTGATCTTGCCAGCTTCCAGAATTGTGAGAAATAGATTTCTACTATTTACAAACCACCCAGTATATCACATATTATTACAGCAGCCTAAATGGACTAAGACGGTCGATACACATACAAAAAAAAAAAAATATATAGCTACAGTGATTCACACATTCTGCATGCATGTCCCTTTTCCTTCCTTCCTTCCTTCCTTCCTTCCTTCCTTCCTTCCTTCCTTCCTTCCTTCCTCTTTTTCTTGTTTATTTTCAGAGAGAGAGAGAAAGCGAGAGAGCAAGTGGTCAACAAACAGAGAGAGGGAGAGACAGAATCCCAAGCAGGCTCCCCGCTGTCAGCACGGAGCCTGACACAGGGCTCGAACTCACAAACTGTGAGATCATACCCCAAGCTGACATCAAAAGTCGGATGCTTAACTGACTGAGCCACCCAGGCACCACACGCATGTCCCTTTGCAATGCAACCTTGCCACTCTTCCATATTCTCCTTGAATATAAACTGCCTTTGTATCTTGTTTTGTGCCAACAGAATGTGGCACAGTGATGACGTGCCTGTGCTGACCCTGGGTCTCAATAAGTCTCATGTGCTTTATTTTAGTGACTAGGAACCCTGCCCAGGCGTCATGTGAAAAAGCCTTGGCTAGCCTAATGGCTTATGAGAAATCTCATGGGACAGAGAAGGCTGTCCCAGACCAACCAGCACCCTGGTGACCTGGCAGTTTAGCAGCAAATGCATGAGTGAGTCCAACCAAGACCAGAGGAACCATCCAGTTGAGGCCAACCTAAGTTGCCAATCTACGGAACTGTTAGTTAAATAAGCAGTTATTATTTTAAGCCACTAAATGTTGGGATGATTTGTTACATGGAAAAAACTCTCTGATACAATCTGTATTTATAGGCATTTGTTGGAGCAGAGAGACGTGGGTCCGGGGAGTTGTGTACTTTGCATCCAGCTGTACCTAATTCCTGGGGATATACCTCATCATTTTAGCCAATGTAGCTAGCTGGAAAATGCATGACCCTAAAACCTATTTTGGTTTCACAGCACAGTTGGAGGGACTTAAATTATTCAGAGAATTGCCTCAAACTACCACTTTTCTTGTGAACAAACCCTACTGTGAGGTTCTTACATTAGTCATCCCAGACTCTGGGATTCGTCTATAGTAAAATGACCAAAAATTAGGCATGATAAGTTTACCATTTTACCCTGGTAAGAAATATTTACACACACACACACACACACACACACACACACACACGACTAACATAGTTTGTGTGATTGTTACACAAATAGAGTATACAACCTTTAAAAGAGTTGCTTATAGAATATCTATTTCATCA
Source organism: Puma concolor (assembly GCF_028749965.1). Lineage (NCBI taxonomy): Eukaryota > Metazoa > Chordata > Mammalia > Carnivora > Felidae > Puma > Puma concolor. The sequence continues at coordinate 10,329 of NW_028240141.1, read as the reverse complement.
ACCATAATTTTTCTCAACTTTCTATGGACCAGTGGAAACTTAACTATGGAAAACTTCAGTATTGTTCTTGGGACTGACATTTGACAACTACCTGGGATTTTTGTTTAGTTTATTTATTTATTTTGGTGGGGGGTCAGAAAGATAGGGAAAGAGAGAATCCCAAGCAGGCTCCACACTGTCAGCTCAGAGCCCCACGTGGGGCTTGATCTCAGGAATTATGAGATCATACCCTGAGCCGAGATCAGGAGTTGGATACTTAACCGACTGAATCACCCAGGCACCACGAGAACTATTTTTAAAGAGAATCTACCAAAATTCTTCCTGCTGTGGGGTGCCTGGGTGGCTCCGTTGGTTCAACTTGATCTCAGCTCAGGTCTTGATCTCAGGGTTGTGAGTTCAAGACCAGCATTGGACTCCACACTAGGCCTAAAGCCTACTTAAAAAATACTTCTTCTTGCTACATTGCTGAGAATGCTTACATACATGTAAGCTAGGACTGATTGGATGTCAACACTTTAAGAGACGCCTGTGCCTGTGTAGGCGGAGTGAAACATCGCCCTGTAAGTTCCCAAATGCTTGACCTCTCATTTTGCCAGAGTTGCATCCCCTACATAGAGGACTGGCTGCAGAATTGGTGAGGCCCCGTGTTCAGAAATCATTTAAGAGTTTCACGACAATGGCAGAGCAGCAGGCGAAGCACGGGACCCTCCTGAACATGGGTTGCTGTAAGGCTGTCCAGACTGCATGCCCAGGAAGCTTGCCCTGCCTCTATATTCTATCTTGTCCTGGAGATCTGAGATCCTGGAGAGCAAGGATGTTGTCTCAGCCTTCTGTCTCCCCAGGACTCAGCCCAGTGCCTGCCACCTGCTAGGCTCCTTCAGGTTTCCTGTCGTAAGAATGACTGTTTACTAAGCACTGCCAAAGTTCCATTTCACTGTGCTAAGCACTCTATGCAAGATATGGAGTGTTTGTAAGATTCCTGGGGAAAGCACCATTCTTTTTTTAAAGTATTTATTTATTTATTTATTTATTTATTTATTTATTTATTCATCTATTTATTTATTGAGAGAGACAGAGAGAGCAAGCAACGCATGGGGGAGGGGCAGAGGGAGAGAATGAATTCCAAGCAGGCTCCTTGGTGTCAGCGTGGAGCCCAACATGGGGCTTGAACTCACCAACCATGAGATCATGATCTGAGCTAAAATCAAGAGTCAGAGAGGCTTAACCGAAAGAGTCACCCAGGTGTCTCGGGAAAGACCCATTCATATCCACATCTTATAGGTGGGGAAACTGAGGCTTAGAGAGGTTAAGCGACTCATTTGAGGTCATAAACCTCATACAGAAAGAACTAGGATTTAAACATGGGGCGGTTCTCAATTGTTTGCAATGTCTGCTCATCACCTGTGTTTGGTTGTGGCAACTGGGAGGTGCTACTGGCATCTAGTGGGTAGAGTCCAGAGATGCCGCTGAACCTTCTACGATGCACAGGACAGCCCCCCACATCAGCTCCCCCCATCACAGAATGATGATCCACTCCAAAATGTCAATAGCATTGGGGCACCTGGGTGGCTCAGCCAGTTAAGCTACTGACTTTGGCTCAGGTCATGTTCTCACGGTCCGCGAGTTTGAGCCACTCATCTGGGTCAGGGCTGACAGCTCAGAGGCTGGAGTCTGCTTCAGATTCCGTGTCTTCCTCTCTCTCTCTCTCTCTCTCTCTCTCTGTCCCTGCTCTGCTCACACTCTGTCTCACACTCAAAAATAAATACATAAACATTAAAAAAAAAATAAAATGTCGATAGCATTGAAACTGAGAAACCCTGTCCTCATACCAAAACCCACGTTTCCTAAACACAAGACACTTCATCTTATTTTCTGCATTTTTACTTTATTAATAAATACTATAATGTATTTATTCTTCTTCTTAAATGGACTTTAAATTGATGTGCACCTTAAATGTTTTTCTCCTGAAGCCAAGTGTTTGATGTGTCATTAATTTTTTCTGACACATATTAACATAAATATAAAATTATTTACAAAACATGTTTGGGTACCACCAAAAATCACCTCACCTACTACTTGTAGTCTGGGGGAGCCAAAATTGAGACCCACTTCACTTGTCTTGTAGTTTCCTTTCTCTTTTCAGAACAAGAGAATAAAATGTATCAAACCAGCGTGTTGCCCCAGCACGGCAAGGTGCTGGCCACATTTTGGCTTCTGTTGGAGAAAGTCATCCAGGGGACATGACCTTCAGTTGACCCCTGGGCTGGCAGTGGGCAATCGGAGGCTCATCACCCCCTCCCCTGTCCTTGCAATGTATATTCCAAACACTGTTCTGGCACGAGGAGTCTGCTTCAAGGATGCAGCCCTGAGAGAGCAAAGTGCTGCTGAGACCATCTGGACGATATACTACTGACCCCTATTGCGGGTTGTGTGTAATATAAACTTGTAAGATTCTGGCAGGCAGGTGGAGAGATCCACTTGCCTTGCAGGGCCCAGGGCAGGCCTTGTAAGTTCCCTTGCTTATCACCCCCACCATGCACCCATCTGGAGACGTCTGCCTCCTCCTTTGGTCTCTCCTTGCCCTCTGCATTTGGGAGTCCAGTTTTGATCTCCCCCAGCCCCCAGGCAGCTCTTAAGGTTTCCAACCAACAGCTTGTGTGCCATCTCTTTTCTTTTTTCGCAAGGCTAACAGTTGCTAAGAAACCTTTTTGAAACCCTAACAGTCACCCGATGAGGACTATTAAGAATCAATGCCTTCCGGTGAGGACCACGACACAGAGAGTCTAATTTGTGGAGTTGCATATAGACTGACATGGGCTCCGAGTCCTGGTGAGTAAACGTCCTTTGTAACATCGCTCCTTCCCCTTAATACCTGGGGAGTATGGTTGCAGGTTCCTGGCAAATTGTGCTGCAGACTAACATAATGAAGCCTAGAGCCAACGAGATTCTTCCTTAGATACTAAAAGTGCCTGTGTTGTAAATAATAATGTCATCATCTATTTCATACAAAGCACTTTCCTGAAGAGCTGCATGTTAATTTCAGCACATTTGCAGGAATTCATTTGGGTAGTGGTGGGGGTGGTCTTTGATGATGATTTTTCATCTTCTATGAACTTGACAGGTGTCTCAATTAGGAAGTGAATAACCACCACCATCCCTTCACACACACACACACACAGACACACACACACCGCACCCCTCCCCACCGGGAACCCTTACGGAAATGCTTTCTCAACCACATGTTCTAAATGGGGACATGTTGTCAATAATCACACTTCTATTAGGAGGCAGTGACTCTATTTACTGAGTTGACATACCCAGAGGAAAGTGGCTCTCTTCCTTTAGAGAGGAAAATGAACCTGATTCTCCCCCTCTTGTACATATTTTTCAAAGGCTTGGGAAACGGGTGTGGGCAATGTTCCAGGCGGGAACAGCAAGGGAATTGGGTTTGGTTGACGTTCACAGGGATAGCAGGTTTAAAGTTTGGGATCTGGCAAATAAGCCACAAAGGGTCCTTCTATCAGGTTGGCTTCTTTCCCAAGCAGGCTCCCTGCACTCTCCTTGTGACAATCAGGGGGCAGTCTCTGTTAAGTAAAGCCTGGAATAGCAGCCAGAGTGAATCTCCCCTGAGGACTGGACTCAAATATTCTGGTGACAGGCAATATTTTACAGAGATCGGAGACAGATTCTAAAATGGACTTTTCTGTCTAGATTTTGTCTCTTTTCACGAAGGTGTTTTTTTCTGTTTGTTTGTTTTGTTCTGTCTCTCTTGTTTAAAATCGAATTTAAATGTGTCTGAACAACCCCAACTCTGGCGGGAAGGTGTCTGTGACCTATCCTCCTACCAGGCCCTTGTCCTAGGCTCCCAGCCCTGATGCTTGCTGGGAGGTGCCAGCTGCTCGGTGGGGTGCAGTGGGGGTGGGCAGGCAGGAAAGCAGAGGTTAGGAGTCTGGCATTCTGCACCCAGCCCTGGCTTTCCCACTTGCTGACCATGTAACCTTGGGACAAAGACCTTAACCTCTCTGAGCCTCAGCCTCTTGGACCTAGGCAGGCCTGCTGGAAGGGTCCTTTCCAATTCTGATTTAGTGCCTAGAAATATCCCGATCCCTCTGTGTGGTCCTGACAGCAGAAACTCCATTGTTTGTCCCTGTTGTATGCATTTCTTTCCTCCCTTCGTTTCACACCAAAGGTCTTGCATAAGAGTTTAGTAAGTTCTTCAAAACAGCCTGTAAATAGTTTTTGGGTGTTTCTCATGCTTCTTGCTGCTGTAGGTGCTGGGAGATGCTGCAGGAGTGAAGGCCCCTTTCTGCCGTGGAGTTTACCGTTCAATGTGCGGAGATAGGCAAAAACCAAATACATAATGTAATGTCAGATGGACAGGGAGTCTGGAGGCCTATTTTAGGCAGGCACTATCTGCAGCGGTTACAACACAGACCCTGGAGTCACATTTCTTGGGTCAAAAGCCAACTGTGTAGCATCCCTTGCTGCGGTACTGTGGGCATCTGGTTTAATCGCTTTGGGCCTCAGCCCCTCCTTCTGTTGTGTGGGCCTCGTAGTTATCACCTAGAGATAGAGTTACAGGAGATCAGTCACTCCAGTGGTTTAGCAACTATTCCCAGATTGTCTGCGAGATGCTACATATGCTTTGAGCATCTGTGAAGAGATGACTTTAGAAAAGACAAGCTTAGTGGGTATATTGTAGGCATCAGATGTCAGCCGTCATTAGTTCTCACACCCCAATGCTTGTGTTTGTAGAGGCTCACACAGTGGTGGTGGGTGTGGGTCGACCCACATGCCACACTGCCATCTTTTGGGAACCTCGTTCCGATGGCTCTGATGCATTTAGACTAAACAATCTCACACCTTGTCCAGGTGGGTTTGGGACATAATACAGCCCGCGATTCAGTGAGTCTCAGAGGGCTGGCATACTCCTGGATATGCTGGGTCAGTGTCGGCTTGGTTCATTTTTTGCTGGAACAGGGTCATTCTATGCTAGTCTTTCAGAAGACAGGAGGTGACATTCTTCCAAGAGAAGGCACAGTGAGCCAAACTCCCTGTCATTTTGAGAAAACTTGCAAAGGAGTTCAGTAACCACCTCCCCACCATGCTTTTTCGGTTAAAGAGAACCCACTATGCCATTTTATTGGTGGCCCAACTTTTGGGTGCTTTGAAAATGCCCGGAGAAGCCCCTGACTGAAGCCCAGTGGAGGGGAGGGTGGAGGAGACATCATTTCCCTGCAAACCGCCCAGGTGACTGCAAGGTGTATACTTAGTTAATGCAATGAAAAAAAACAAAAAACAAAAAACAACACAGGGGCATGTGGAGATCTAAATTCAGTGTAGCAGCTTTGGTGCAAATCCTGTTTTGGGGGCTATTGGAGTCAAACTCAAGCAGAGGAAAGAAGTGGGATAAATGAGAGAGGGCCAACTGATTCCAGCTGGAATCACCTGAGTGGAGAGGGCAGATTTGGAAATGCTGAAGGGCAAGGACCAGAGGCTGGAAGCCCAGGAAGCAAGGCCGGACTGCACCACATCCGGTGAGGATGTCTGGGGGGCTCCGTGAGCAAGGGGCCAGCCGACTCCAGAGACCCACGCGCGAGCTCCAGATGCGGGAGGGTGGCTGAGGCTAGGTGTCCAGGCCTTGCGCTGCACTGGATCTGGGCGTGCGGTGTGCCCTCCTGTAGAACGCAGGGAAGGCCCCCGCGAGGTCTTAGAAGGACACAAGTGGCAGGTCCTGGGGCCTGGGAGAGTCCCAAGGAAAGACCTTCAGGAACTTGGGATGTGCCCCTGCCTGGGCCTGGTCTGCTGCCTCTTCCTACCCCCTGGGCTTCTTTGACTTCAGTTCCTCCCACGGCCCTCTCCCGGGGGTCCTTACCCTGGGGCCAGTGGCTTGCCACCGCGCCTTCCCAGCTCAGTCTTGGTCCTAGGCAAGTCCCAGGGAGTAGAACCACCCCGGACGCGCGCCTGGCTAGAGGGCTCAGTCGGGGAAGGGAAGGGCGAGACGGCCCAGGCACCAATGGAGGGGCGATCCTGATCAGACTGTGTCTCAGTTTGCCTTGGAGTGGAAGCCACTTAGTCTGTCCCTACCTAGCCCCTGTGAATCCCCCCTTCCCTGGAGGGCAGATTCGAACCGCAGCTCCTGCGCACTGACGCCTGAAAAAGCCAGGGGCTGAGCCGCCTCTTCGCCCGGAACAGGTCTGAGCCGCGCCTCCCTCCCAGAGAGGGCGCGAGAGGTCCCGCAGCCATCCTCCACCTGCTGGAAAACCCGAGCGGTGCCTTCAGCCCCAGAGGCTGCCGACGCTCCCCTCTCCCCGCCCGCTAGCCTAGCTCAGCTCTGCACCCCCGCCCCTCAACTCGCTCCCGCCAGCCCTGCCGACTCACCTCTTCCCCGCCCCCGCCTCTCGGGAGCTCGCGACCTTTCCACCCCTCGTTCCCCCCTCCCCCCTCCGCCATTCCTCCTGGCCTCTCTTCATACCAAAAGCGTTGCTTGGCTCTCTCCTGGGGACTTAGCAAGCTGGAGAGCTGAGAGGGATCCTGAGAGCGGGCGCAGGGCGGCTAGTCCGGAGCCGCCGGCCTAGGCGAGGCACACTCTCCGCTGCTCTCCGGCCTCCGCCTCTCCCTGTAGGGGGCCGGACGTGCACCCAGCGCTTGCCCCCACTCGTCCTCCCCCAGCCCGGCCAGGCGCGCTCCTCCCCGCCTGGCCCCTCCCCTTAGGCGCGCTGCGCGCGGCGCCCGGGAGGCGAACGCGGGCTGAGCCCAGCGCCGGGGCCGCCCACCAGCGAGAGCTCCGCGCCTCTCCCTGCCTGTGCGGCTGGAGGCGGCTCGCAGCCCCCGGCAACAGCCTCGGCAGCTTCCGCCGCGCCTGGAGAGGCAGGCGGCCGGCGGAGCCCAGGCTGGGAGACATGATTCGTAGCGTCCTCCGGCTGCTCCTCAGCAGCTTCCACACCGAGCTGTGCGCCCGCGTGTGCTGGGCGCAGGAGCGAGCGGGGCACGGGCAGCTGGTTCAGCTGGGCTCCGTGGTAGTGCTGGCGCGGGGAGGAGGGCGTGCAGCCGCTCTGGGGGCCGCCTCGGAAGAGGCCAGCGAGGGCGCGGGGGTCTGGGACGCGTCCCCTACCCGAGCGCCCACGCCGAACTTCTGCCGCGGCTACTTCGGTATCAGGGACCAGTGGGACCAGCCATTCAATTGTTCCTCGGGCGACTTCATCTTCTGCTGAGGGACTTGTGACTTGCGGCTCTGCTGCACATTTTAAGAAGCGGCGACTGAACCAGAGCACCTGCACCAACTCGGACATTCCGCTGTGGCTCAACACCCGCAAGCCCCCCGGGCGCAAGGACGGCCCCCTGCACCACCCCCACGAAGGACAAGACCAACCGGATCCTTTACATCATGTGCGGGGTGCTGGCCGTCACGCTTGTAGGCATCCTCACCAAGCTGGGGCTGGAGAAAGCGCACCGGCGGCAAAGGAAGCCAAGTCCAGGTAGGCTGCCTCCCCTCCACCCAACTCCGTCGCCTCCCCTCCAGGCGCCGCTCTCCCTCCTCTTCCCTCTCCACCTTTCCTTGGGCAATGGCGCTCCCCCCCCCCCAACCCCCATGTCCGCTGGCGGAGATCGCCTGGGCAGCCAATTTCGGCTCCAGGCGCGGAGAAGGGGCGCTGGGCTCCGCACAGGTGTGGACTTGAGCGCGTGTGTGTATGTAGGGGGTGGTCTCTGCACCACCCCTCACCGTCTCGCTGCCCTTTCCCACCTAGGATTCAAGCGGATCTGAGACACACACAGGCCGGGAGCTCAGGGCCCCGGAGTCTTGGGTTTTGGCGAAGGGTCTACCTCTCGGATTCCAGATGCCAGCTTCTAGGTAAACAGGGCAGGCGGCCCGAAAAGGAAGGGCGGCACGTGTGAGGGAGGGAAGCAGTGTGTGCCGCCTGCAACTCGTAAGGGTCGCGAAAAAGAAGCGAGGGAGGTGGAGAGAGAGAGGGGAGGGCGAGAACAAAAGCCTTGCCTGGAGCGGCCTCTTCTCTCTCTCCCTGAGCTGTTAGGTTCCTGAAATTGGGACCTTGGTTGCCTCCCAGCCACCAGGACCCCTGCCCGCTTTCCGCTGTCGCCATTTCTCCCTGCTGGGGGCCAGGGCCTCCGCCCCGAGCTGCGCCCCTTGCAGGGGTTGGCGAGGACTCCAAGGGCGGGAGCCTCCCTCCTGCCCCACTGATTCCTCAACTTTCCGTCAACTTTCATTATGCAAGTCCTAGTGATGGCGAGTTGCAGCAGATGGGAGAAGGCATTTGGGGATTAATGGAGCGATTTTCTTTTTGCCTTTTAAAAAGTGTCTAAATTGATTCGCACAACCCAGTAACTTTGGAGGCAGAGAGGGCAGCCACCGGGAAGCGGCCCCCAGACGCGATGCAGGCCAGGGTTGGCAGGAGGTCTGGGCGGGCGGGGTTGGAGAGCGACTGGCGGTCTTGGAACAGCTGGATGGCTGGGCCCTAGCTAGCTGGATCTTGCCGAGTGTGGGCAGCTGGGTCGCCACGTGTCCCCCCCGCCCCCTAAACACAGACACACACCCTCCCCACACCTCTGGTGGGGCCCATGTGTGCTCGTGTGGATGCAGGAACTCAGGTGCGCCTGCCCTAAAAACCTGAACAAAGCGACCCACCCAAAATAGGGGAAGGAACATGACCACCTCACTAGTAATTATTTTCTGTTTATACGCAAAGTATCCGATGATTTTTTCCCCCCAGAGGGTAGGGATTTGGGGCAAGAGGTGAGGAAATTCCTCTTGGTTTGGGTCAGCAGGGAGGTGTGGGTGGATGTTGGGGTCTTGAAGCACAAAAGTTAGCTTGGAGAGGATTCAGGAAACTCTGACCAAGTGAGAGAGTAACGCGCTGGCCCCGCCCACCTCCTGCACCTCCAAGATGCCCTGTCGCCAGCCCCACAGGCAGGAGTTTCACTTCCCCACAGTCCCTGCCAGTCCCTGTAGGTTCCTGGGGTCTGTGTTAAGGCGAAGGAAGAATATGGAGGCAGGACGATGGGTGTCGCCTTGGTAGGGAGAGAGTCCCCCAGGGATAGGTAGGCTGCCTGGCAGATTCCTATTAATTCCTCTGCTGAAGTATCCACTGAGCCTTTCCCTTGCAAACCAGCGCTTCCAGGAGCCCTCCTGGGTGTTTGGGTGGGGGGTGAAGGAGGGTAGGAAAGGCAGGACAAGGGGAGGTGGGAAGGTGGGAGCTGAGCTAAGGGTGGGCGGCTCCCTTTGGCCTGCAGAGGGGGAAGGCGATGTGTGATCTTCAGGCTCTGTGTGATCTGGGTATTCCTGTTGAGACAGAGCTCCACCGCAGACCTCAGGGCTCAGGAGGGAATCTTATTCCTGTCTTGCCACCTTGCAGCTCTGTCTGGAGAAAGAATCCCCCCGGCTTAGTTGGTTGCAGCCACTTCTTCAGGGACCACCAGAGCGCTGGTTGGGTGTTGAATATCGGGGCATCCACACCTCGGAAAGAGCCTGGACACAAGTCTCTCCGGGTACACAGTTTGGAAATTCCAGAATGCCATGGAAGTACATTCTCTTGAAGAGAAAGGATGGTTGATTTTTATTGGCAGTTTCCCAGGTGTGGTTTACAACCCCAGCTGCTGTTTAGGACCACCTGGAGTGCTTTAACAAAACAAAACAAAACAAAACAACCCTCTTGCTAGGGGCCCACCCTAGGCAATTTAGATCACAATCTCTAGGGTTGCTGAGTCTGTGTACTTCTGTAAAGCTCTCTAGGCTTTCCAGTGTGTGGCCAGTTACTATTATGGAAAAGGAAAGAACATTTGCCAGGCACTGCACTAGAGGGTGTGTGTGTGTGTGTGTGTGTGTGTGTGTGTGTGTGTGTACTTGAGTGCATGTGTGTGTAAACACTCCTTTAGTGTGCATGACCACCTTAGGAGACAGGTGCTATTAGTTCCCACTTATAGATGACAAAATCATGGCTCAGGTTGGGTGGCTTCTCCAAGGTCACCCAGTTAGTTATAAAACTGCAGTCCCCAGCCCCCTGATTTCAAGTGTGTTTTCAGTTTGAGTGAGCATTGGGTGGGGGTGGGCAGCTTCCTAGAATGCATATTCTTGTGTTCTGTCCAGAAAGGGAAAGATTCCGGGTCAGCAAAGGTCTGGGATGAGCCCCAGAAATCCGCATGTGGCAGCCTCCCTGAATGGCTCCTCAAAAGTGGCCTACATGTTAAGGAAGACTGTTCTTGAGTTTGGGACTATTTTACACTCTTGGAGATGGATGCATTAAATCCAATGCCACTCTCTTATTTGCATTTGTTTGTGTGTTTTCTGCACATATTTCTGCTTTGTGTATTTGT